>NW_027440527.1:0-88863 GCF_031893055.1 Leptodactylus fuscus | reverse complement strand
CGAAGTGTCCGTTTACAAGATCGACATTATACAATGTAGGACTTCTAGCTGTCCGCTTGAAAAATCGGACATCTTTGTAAACGGGACACTAGCTCTCGGCAGACACCGACGCTAGTGTGAACCCAGCTTTAGCCTTATATAGATTTTGCTATGTTATAAAACCTTCATAAACAACTAAATCTTTAAAAAAAAATAAGCAGAATTCTTTGATTTCCTATATCCTGACACCTACACCTTTTCATATCCATTTGTATAGAGCTATATTTACTGTGTGTGTGGGGGGGGGGTCACTAAGGATCCCCTCTGACAGTTATCTAAAGTGTATGGCCAGCTTAATAGTACATGGATAATAAATACAGTGCTCTAATAGTATAGACATTACAAATATCTGGCTGAACAGAGACATCTCTGCACAGGAGTAACAGTCATTTTACAGTGCAGTGATAATACACACAGTGATGTCAGATGAATGATGTCACAATGAGATCATCGTACAGGAATGATGCAAACATTTATGTCACAATACAGCAATCATTGCCACATGGTATCAATGTACAATATATATGAAATGACTATGACATCACACAATAGAAAAAACAATCACGGTGATGTCACATTTCATAGAGAATCCACACGGGAAGTAATAGGAAATGATAATCACACCCAGTGATGTAGAATGGACATTACATGCACAGGGATGTTCTAGAGCAGCAGTAATAAAGATGTCACAGCTAACAGTTAAGATCCATAGCAGTGTCCCAGTAGAGGTATAATAAAAATAATATCATAGTACAAGATGACATCACAGCACTAGAATAATCACAGTGATGTCATAGCAGATGAACAATAAATACCCAAGCCATAGGGAAAGATTATTGCACCAGCATATCTGAGAGATAATAAAGATAGCATGATAGTAATATAATGATATCATATATAAAAAAAAAAACAAAAAACAAATGTATCAACTACTGAAGACTCTCAAGTTTTTTGTTTTTTGTTTTTTTTATATCTCATACCCACTGGCTAACACAATACAAAAACATACTTTTTCCTTATAATGATATCATAGTAATGGAATAATATATAGAGATGAGCGAACAGTGTTCTATCGAACTCATGTTCGATCGGATATTAGGCTGTTCGGCATGTTCGAATCGAATCGAACACCGCGTGGTAAAGTGCGCCATTACTCGATTCCCCTCCCACCTTCCCTGGCGCCTTTTTTGCTCCAATAACAGCGCAGGGTAGGTGGGACAGGAACTACGACACCGGTGACGTTGAAAAAAGTAGGCAAAACCCATTGGCTGCCGAAAACATGTGACCTCTAATTTAAAAGAACAGCGCCGCCCAGGTTCGCGTCATTCTGAGCTTGCAATTCACCGAGGACGGAGGTTTCCGTCCAGCTAGCTAGGGCTTAGATTCTGGGTAGGCAGGGACAGGCTAGGATAGGAAGGAGAAGACAACCACAACAGCTCTTGTAAGAGCTAAATTCCAGGGAGAAGCTTGTCAGTGTAACGTGGCACTGACGGGCTCAATCGCCGCAACCCAGCTTTCCCAGGATCCTGAATGGAATACACTGTCAGTGTATTCCCGTATACCCGATATATACCCCGATACCCGTTCCAACGGTGTGCCCCCCCACCTTCACCCCAGAAATACCCTGCAAGTCCCCTAGCAATAGAATTGGGGCTATATACACCCACAATTTTTACTACTGGTATACAGTGCCATTGTCTGACTGGGAATTCAAAGAATATATTGGGAATACAAATACCCTCATTTCTTGCTACTGCCATATAGTGCCAGTGTCTGACTGGGAATTCAAAGAATATATTGGGGTTACGTGCACCCACAATTTTTACTACTGGTATACAGTGCCATTGTCTGACTGGGAATTCAAAGAATATATTGGGAATACAAATACCCTCATTTCTTGCTACTGCCATATAGTGCCAGTTTCTGACTGGTAATTCAAAGAATATATTGGGGTTACGTGCACCCACAATTTTTACTACTGGTATATAGTGCCATTGTCTGACTGGGAATTCAAAGAATATATTGGGAATACAAATACCCTCATTTCTTGCTACTGCCATATAGTGCCAGTGTCTGACTGGGAATTCAAAGAATATATTGGGGTTACGTGCACCCACAATTTTTACTACTGGTATACAGTGCCATTGTCTGACTGGGAATTCAAAGAATATATTGGGAATACAAATACCCTCATTTCTTGCTACTGCCATATAGTGCCAGTGTCTGACTGGGAATTCAAAGAATATATTTGGGTTACGTGCACCCACAATTTTTACTACTGGTATACAGTGCCATTGTCTGACTGGGAATTCAAAGAATATATTGGGAATACAAATACCCTCATTTCTTGCTACTGCCATATAGTGCCAGTGTCTGACTGGTAATTCAAAGAATATATTGGGGTTACGTGCACCCACAATTTTTACTACTGGTATACAGTGCCATTGTCTGACTGGGAATTCAAAGAATATATTGGGAATACAAATACCCTCATTTCTTGCTACTGCCATATAGTGCCAGTGTCTGACTGGGAATTCAAAGAATATATTGGGGTTACGTGCACCCACAATTTTTACTACTGGTATACAGTGCCATTGTCTGACTGGGAATTCAAAGAATATATTGGGGTTATAAATACCCTCATTTCTTGCTACTGCCATATAGTGCCAGTTTCTGACTGGTAATTCAAAGAATATATTGGGGTTACGTGCACCCACAATTTTTACTACTGGTATACAGTGCCAATGTCTGACTGGGAATTCAAAGAGTATATTGGGAATACAAATACCCTCATTTCTTGCTACTGCCATATAGTGCCAGTTTCTGACTAGTAATTCAAAGAATATATTGGGGTTACGTGCACCCACAATTTTTACTACTGGTATACAGTGCCATTGTCTGACTGGGAATTCAAAGAATATATTGGGGTTATAAATACCCTCATTTCTTGCTACTGCCATATAGTGCCAGTTTCTGACTGGTAATTCAAAGAATATATTGGGGTTACGTGCACCCACAATTTTTACTACTGGTATACAGTGCCATTGTTTGACTGGGAATTCAAAGAGTATATTGGGAATACAAATACCCTCATTTCTTGCTACTGCCATATAGTGCCAGTTTCTGACTAGGAATTCAAAGAATATATTGGGGTTACGTGCACCCACAATTTTTACTACTGGTATACAGTGCCATTGTCTGACTGGGAATTCAAAGAATATATTGGGGTTATAAATACCCTCATTTCTTGCTACTGCCATATAGTGCCAGTTTCTGACTGGTAATTCAAAGAATATATTGGGGTTACGTGCACCCACAATTTTTACTACTGGTATACAGTGCCATTGTCTGACTGGGAATTCAAAGAGTATATTGGGAATACAAATACCCTCATTTCTTGCTACTGCCATATAGTGCCAGTTTCTGACTGGGAATTCAAAGAATATATTGGGGTTACGTGCACCCACAATTTTTACTACTGGTATACAGTGCCATTGTCTGACTGGGAATTCAAAGAATATATTGGGGTTATAAATACCCTCATTTCTTGCTACTGCCATATAGTGCCAGTTTCTGACTGGTAATTCAAAGAATATATTGGGGTTACGTGCACCCACAATTTTTACTACTGGTATACAGTGCCATTGTCTGACTGGGAATTCAAAGAGTATATTGGGAATACAAATACCCTCATTTCTTGCTACTGCCATATAGTGCCAGTTTCTGACTGGGAATTCAAAGAATATATTGGGGTTACGTGCACCCACAATTTTTACTACTGGTATACAGTGCCATTGTCTGACTGGGAATTCAAAGAATATATTGGGGTTATAAATACCCTCATTTCTTGCTACTGCCATATAGTGCCAGTTTCTGACTGGTAATTCAAAGAATATATTGGGGTTACGTGCACCCACAATTTTTACTACTGGTATACAGTGCCATTGTTTGACTGGGAATTCAAAGAGTATATTGGGAATACAAATACCCTCATTTCTTGCTACTGCCATATAGTGCCAGTTTCTGACTGGGAATTCAAAGAATATATTGGGGTTACGTGCACCCACAATTTTTACTACTGGTATACAGTGCCATTGTCTGACTGGGAATTCAAAGAATATATTGGGGTTATAAATACCCTCATTTCTTGCTACTGCCATATAGTGCCAGTTTCTGACTGGTAATTCAAAGAATATATTGGGGTTACGTGCACCCACAATTTTTACTACTGGTATACAGTGCCATTGTCTGACTGGGAATTCAAAGAGTATATTGGGAATTCAAATACCCTCATTTCTTGCTACTGCCATATAGTGCCAGTTTCTGACTGGGAATTCAAAGAATATATTGGGGTTACGTGCACCCACAATTTTTACTACTGGTATACAGTGCCATTGTCTGACTGGGAATTCAAAGAATATATTGGGGTTATAAATACCCTCATTTCTTGCTACTGCCATATAGTGCCAGTTTCTGACTGGTAATTCAAAGAATATATTGGGGTTACGTGCACCCACAATTTTTACTACTGGTATACAGTGCCATTGTCTGACTGGGAATTCAAAGAGTATATTGGGAATACAAATACCCTCATTTCTTGCTACTGCCATATAGTGCCAGTTTCTGACTGGTAATTCAAAGAATATATTGGGGTTACGTGCACCCACAATTTTTACTACTGGTATACAGTGCCATTGTCTGACTGGGAATTCAAAGAATATATTGGGGTTATAAATACCCTCATTTCTTGCTACTGCCATATAGTGCCAGTTTCTGACTGGTAATTCAAAGAATATATTGGGGTTACGTGCACCCACAATTTTTACTACTGGTATACAGTGCCATTGTCTGACTGGGAATTCAAAGAGTATATTGGGAATACAAATACCCTCATTTCTTGCTACTGCCATATAGTGCCAGTTTCTGACTGGGAATTCAAAGAATATATTGGGGTTACGTGCACCCACAATTTTTACTACTGGTATACAGTGCCATTGTCTGACTGGGAATTCAAAGAATATATTGGGGTTATAAATACCCTCATTTCTTGCTACTGCCATATAGTGCCAGTTTCTGACTGGTAATTCAAAGAATATATTGGGGTTACGTGCACCCACAATTTTTACTACTGGTATACAGTGCCATTGTCTGACTGGGAATTCAAAGAGTATATTGGGAATACAAATACCCTCATTTCTTGCTACTGCCATATAGTGCCAGTTTCTGACTGGGAATTCAAAGAATATATTGGGGTTACGTGCACCCACAATTTTTACTACTGGTATACAGTGCCATTGTCTGACTGGGAATTCAAAGAATATATTGGGGTTATAAATACCCTCATTTCTTGCTACTGCCATATAGTGCCAGTTTCTGACTGGTAATTCAAAGAATATATTGGGGTTACGTGCACCCACAATTTTTACTACTGGTATACAGTGCCATTGTCTGACTGGGAATTCAAAGAGTATATTGGGAATACAAATACCCTCATTTCTTGCTACTGCCATATAGTGCCAGTTTCTGACTGGGAATTCAAAGAATATATTGGGGTTACGTGCACCCACAATTTTTACTACTGGTATACAGTGCCATTGTCTGACTGGGAATTCAAAGAATATATTGGGGTTATAAATACCCTCATTTCTTGCTACTGCCATATAGTGCCAGTTTCTGACTGGTAATTCAAAGAATATATTGGGGTTACGTGCACCCACAATTTTTACTACTGGTATACAGTGCCATTGTCTGACTGGGAATTCAAAGAGTATATTGGGAATACAAATACCCTCATTTCTTGCTACTGCCATATAGTGCCAGTTTCTGACTGGGAATTCAAAGAATATATTGGGGTTACGTGCACCCACAATTTTTACTACTGGTATACAGTGCCATTGTCTGACTGGGAATTCAAAGAATATATTGGGGTTATAAATACCCTCATTTCTTGCTACTGCCATATAGTGCCAGTTTCTGACTGGTAATTCAAAGAATATATTGGGGTTACGTGCACCCACAATTTTTACTACTGGTATACAGTGCCATTGTCTGACTGGGAATTCAAAGAGTATATTGGGAATACAAATACCCTCATTTCTTGCTACTGCCATATAGTGCCGGTTTCTGACTGGTAATTCAAAGAATATATTGGGGTTACGTGCACCCACAATTTTTACTACTGGTATACAGTGCCATTGTCTGACTGGGAATTCAAAGAGTATATTGGGAATACAAATACCCTCATTTCTTGCTACTGCCATATAGTGCCAGTGTCTGACTGGGAATTCAAAGAATATATTGGGGTTACGTGCACCCACAATTTTTACTACTGGTATACAGTGCCAATTTCTAACTAGGAATTCAAAATGCGCAAGGCTCCCGGAAAGGGACGTGGACGAGGCCGTGGGCGAGGTCGGGGGAATGGTTCTGGGGAGCAAGGTAGCAGTGAAGCCACAGGGCGTCCCGTGCCTACTCCTGTGGGGCAGCAAGCATTGCGCCACTCCACAGTGCCAGGGTTGCTTGCCACATTAACTAAACTTCAGGGTACAAACCTTAGTAGGCCCGAGAACCAGGAACAGGTCTTGCAATGGCTGTCAGAGAACGCTTACAGCACATTGTCCAGCAGCCAGTCAGACTCTGCCTCCTCTCCTCCTATTACCCAACAGTCTTGTCTTCCTTCCTCCCAAAATTCCGAAGCTTTACAGAACAATAACCCAAACTGTCCCTGCTCCCCAGAGCTGTTCTCCGCTCCTTTCATTGTCCCTCAACCTGCCTCTCCACGTCACGATTCCACGAACCTAACAGAGGAGCATCTGTGTCCAGATGCTCAAACACTAGAGTCTCCTCCATCTCCGTTCGATTTGGTGGTGGATGACCAGCAACCCACCCTCATCGACGATGATGTGACGCAGTTGCCGTCAGGGCATCCAGTTGACCGGCGCATTGTGCGGGAGGAGGAGATGAGACAGGAGTTGGAAGAGGAAGTGGTGGATGATGATGACACTGACCCGACCTGGACAGGGGGGATGTCAAGCGGGGAAAGTAGTGTGGATGTTGAGGCAGGTGCAGCACCAAAAAGGGTAGCTAGAGGCAGAGGCAGAGGTCAGCAGCTTAGGCGAAGCCAGGCCACACCCGGAATCTCCCAAGATGTTCCAGTTCGTACCCAGCCCCGAAAAACTCCCACCTCGAGGGCACGTTTCTCGAAGGTGTGGAGTTTTTTCAAGGAATGCGCCGAGGACAGATATAGTGTTGTCTGCACAATTTGCCTCTCGAAATTGATTAGGGGCTCTGAGAAGAGCAACCTGTCCACCACTTCAATGCGCCGTCATTTGGAATCCAAGCACTGGAATCAGTGGCAGGCAGCAACGGCAGGACAAAGGCCGCCTGCCGTTCACGCCACTGCCACTGCCTCTGCCACTGCCTCTGCCTCTGCCACTGCCACTGCTGACTGTGCTGGCGATGCACTCCAGAGGACGAGCCAGGACACCACTTCATCTGCCTCCGCCACTTTGTTGACTTCTACCTCATCCTCCCCTGGTCCTGTCTTATCTCCTTCTCCTGCACCATCAAAGGCACCATCAGGCGTTTCTTTACAACAACCCACCATCTCTCAGACATTGGAGCGGCGGCAGAAATACACTGCTAACCACCCACACGCGCAAGCCTTGAACGCCAACATCGCTAAACTGCTGGCCCAGGAGATGTTGGCGTTCCGGCTTGTTGAAACTCCCGCCTTCCTGGACCTGATGGCAACTGCGGCACCTCGCTATGCCGTCCCTAGCCGTCACTACTTCTCCCGGTGTGCCGTCCCCGCCTTGCACCAGCACGTGTCACTCAACATCAGGCGGGCCCTTAGTTCCGCGCTTTGCACAAAGGTCCACTTGACCACCGACGCGTGGACAAGTGCATGCGGACAGGGACGCTACATTTCACTGACGGCACACTGGGTGAATGTAGTTGAGGCTGGGACTGCTTCCCAAACTGGCCCGGTGTACCTCGTCTCCCCGCCTAACATTCCTGGCAGGGACATGAGAAGAACACCCCCCTCCTCCTCCTCCTCTACCGCCTCCTCCTCCGCCACCGCCTCCTCCTCCGCCACCGCCTCCTCCTCCGCTGTTAGATTGACCCCAGCTACGAGTTGGAAACGTTGCAGCACTGGCGTTGGTAGACGTCAGCAGGCTGTGCTGAAGCTGATCAGCTTGGGGGACAGACAGCACACTGCCTCCGAGGTGAGGGATGCCCTCCTCGATGAGACGGCAATATGGTTTGAGCCGCTGCACCTGGGCCCAGGCATGGTCGTTTGTGATAACGGCCGGAACCTGGTAGCAGCTCTGGAGCTTGCCGGACTCCAACATGTTCCATGCCTGGCCCACGTCTTCAACCTAGTGGTGCAACGTTTCCTAAAGAGCTACCCCAATGTTCCAGAGCTACTGGTGAAAGTGCGGCGCATGTGCGCCCACTTTCGCAAGTCGACAGTAGCCGCTGCTAGCTTAAAATCTCTCCAGCAACGCCTGCATGTGCCACAACACCGGCTTTTGTGCGACGTCCCCACACGCTGGAACTCAACGTTTCAGATGTTGAATAGAGTGGTTGAGCAGCAGAGACCTTTGATGGAATACCAGCTACAAAACCCTAGGGTGCCACAAAGTCAGCTGCCTCAGTTTCACATCCATGAGTGGCCATGGATGAGAGACCTTTGTGACATCCTACGGGTCTTTGAGGAGTCCACAAGGAGGGTGAGCTCTGAGGATGCGATGGTGAGCCTTACAATCCCGCTCTTGTGTGTTCTGAGAGAATCCCTGATTGACATCAGGGATAACTCAGATCACACAGAGGAGTTAGGGATAGCATCCGATCCGTCACAGCTGGAGAGTAGGTCCACACATCTGTCCGCTTCACTGCGTTTAATGGAGGAGGAGGAGGAGGAGGAGGAGGAAGAAGAGTTGTCCGATGATGTGATGGTGATACAGGAGGCTTCCGGGCAACTTCGAATCGTCCCATTGTTGCAGCGCGGATGGGTAGACATGGAGGATGAGGAGGAAATGGAGATTGAACTTTCCGGTGGGGCCAGAGGAGTCATGCCAACTAACACTGTGGCAGACATGGCTGAGTTCATGTTGGGGTGCTTTACAACCGACAAGCGTATTGTCAAAATCATGGAGGACAACCAGTACTGGATCTTTGCTATCCTTGACCCCCGGTATAAGAACAACATCTCGTCTTTTATTCCGGTAGAGGGGAGGGCCAATCGCATCAATGCTTGCCACAGGCAATTGGTGCAGAATATGATGGAGATGTTTCCAGCATGTGACGTTGGCGGCAGGGAGGGCAGTTCCTCCAGTAGGCAACCAAGTTCTCACCGGTCCACACAAACGAGGGGCACACTGTCTAAGGTCTGGGACACCTTGATGGCACCCCCTCGCCAAAGTGCCGCCACGGAGGGTCCTAGTGTCACCAGGCGTGAGAAGTATAGGCGCATGTTGCGGGAATACCTTTCCGACCACAGCCCTGTCCTCTCCGACCCCTCTGCGCCCTACACGTATTGGGTGTCGAAGTTGGACCTGTGGCTTGAACTTGCCCTATATGCCTTGGAGGTGCTGTCCTGTCCTGCCGCCAGCGTCCTATCTGAGAGGGTGTTCAGTGCAGCCGGTGGCATCATCACTGACAAGCGCACCCGTCTGTCAGCTGAGAGTGCCGACCGGCTCACTTTGATAAAAATGAACCACCACTGGATAGAGCCTTCATTTTTGTGCCCACCTGTGTAAAGCACCCCAACATGAAACTCCATGTCTGTACTCAACCTCTCCAATTCCTCCGCATCCTCATACTCATCCACCATAAGCGTTGCACAATTCTGCTAATACTAGGCTCCCTCCAACATGATTTCCCCCAACTCTGCTGGTTAGAGGCTCCCTCCACCCTGATTTCCACCAACTCTGCTGGTTAGAGGCTCCCTCCACCCTGCTTTCCCACAACTCTGCTGGTTAGAGGCTCCTTCCACCATGAATTTGCCCAAACTGGGCTGTTTAGAGGCTCCCTCCACCATGAATTGGTCCAAACTGGGCTGGTTAGAGGCTCCCTCCACCATTAATTGGTCCAAACTGGGCTGGTTAGAGGCTCCCTCCACCATGAATTTGCCCAAACTGGGCTGTTTAGAGGCTCCCTCCACCATGAATTTGCCCAAACTGGGCTGTTTAGAGGCTCCCTCCACCATGAATTGGTCCAAACTGGGTTTTTTAGAGGCTCCCTCCACCATGAATTGGTCCAAACTGGGCTGGTTAGAGGCTCCCTCCACCATGAATTGGTCCAAACTGGGGTGGTTAGAGGCTCCCTCCACCATTAATTGGTCCAAACTGGGCTGGTTAGAGGCTCCCTCCACCATTAATTGGTCCAAACTGGGCTGGTTAGAGGCTCCCTCCACCATTAATTGGTCCAAACTGGGCTGGTTAGAGGCTCCCTCCACCATGAATTTGCCCAAACTGGGCTGTTTAGAGGCTCCCTCCACCATGAATTTGCCCAAACTGGGCTGGTTAGAGGCTCCCTCCACCATGAATTGGTCCAAACTGGGGTTTTTAGAGGCTCCCTCCACCATGAATTGGTCCAAACTTGGCTGTTTAGAGGCTCCCTCCACCATGAATTGGTCCAAACTGGGGTGGTTAGAGGCTCCCTCCACCATTAATTGGTCCAAACTGGGCTGGTTAGAGGCTCCCTCCACCATTAATTGGTCCAAACTGGGCTGGTTAGAGGCTCCCTCCACCATGAATTGGTCCAAACTGGGTTTTTTAGAGGCTTCCTCCACCATGAATTTGCCCAAACTGGGCTGTTTAGAGGCTCCCTCCACCATGAATTGGTCCAAACTGGGCTGGTTAGAGGCTCCCTCCACCATGAATTTCCCAAAACTTGGCTGTTTAGAGGCTCCCTCCACCATTAATTGGTCCAAACTGGGCTGGTTAGAGGCTCCCTCCACCATGAATTGGTCCAAACTGGGGTTTTTAGAGGCTCCCTCCACCATGAATTGGTCCAAACTTGGCTGTTTAGAGGCTCCCTCCACCATTAATTGGTCCAAACTGGGGTGGTTAGAGGCTCCCTCCACCATTAATTGGTCCAAACTGGGCTGGTTAGAGGCTCCCTCCACCATTAATTGGTCCAAACTGGGCTGGTTAGAGGCTCCCTCCACCATGAATTTGCCCAAACTGGGCTGTTTAGAGGCTCCCTCCACCATGAATTTGCCCAAACTGGGCTGGTTAGAGGCTCCCTCCACCATGAATTGGTCCAAATGGGTTTTTAGAGGCTCCCTTCACCATGAATTGGTCCAAACTTGGCTGTTTAGAGGCTCCCTCCACCATGAATTGGTCCAAACTGGGGTGGTTAGAGGCTCCCTCCACCATTAATTGGTCCAAACTGGGCTGGTTAGAGGCTCCCTCCACCATTAATTGGTCCAAACTGGGCTGGTTAGAGGCTCCCTCCACCATGAATTGGTCCAAACTGGGGTTTTTAGAGGCTCCCTCCACCATGAATTGGTCCAAACTTGGCTGTTTAGAGGCTCCCTCCACCATTAATTGGTCCAAACTGGGCTGGTTAGAGGCTCCCTCCACCATGAATTGGTCCAAACTGGGTTTTTTAGAGGCTCCCTCCACCATGAATTTGCCCAAACTGGGCTGTTTAGAGGCTCCCTCCACCATGAATTGGTCCAAACTGGGTTTTTTAGAGGCTCCCTCCACCATGAATTGGTCCAAACTGGGCTGGTTAGAGGCTCCCTCCACCATGAATTGGTCCAAACTGGGGTGGTTAGAGGCTCCCTCCACCATTAATTGGTCCAAACTGGGCTGGTTAGAGGCTCCCTCCACCATTAATTGGTCCAAACTGGGCTGGTTAGAGGCTCCCTCCACCATTAATTGGTCCAAACTGGGCTGGTTAGAGGCTCCCTCCACCATTAATTGGTCCAAACTGGGCTGGTTAGAGGCTCCCTCCACCATTAATTGGTCCAAACTGGGCTGGTTAGAGGCTCCCTCCACCATGAATTTGCCCAAACTGGGCTGTTTAGAGGCTCCCTCCACCATGAATTTGCCCAAACTGGGCTGGTTAGAGGCTCCCTCCACCATGAAGTGGTCCAAACTGGGGTTTTTAGAGGCTCCCTCCACCATGAATTGGTCCAAACTTGGCTGTTTAGAGGCTCCCTCCACCATTAATTGGTCCAAACTGGGCTGGTTAGAGGCTCCCTCCATCATGAATTGGTCCAAACTGGGTTTTTTAGAGGCTCCCTCCACCATGAATTTGCCCAAACTGGGCTGTTTAGAGGCTCCCTCCACCATGAATTTGCCCAAACTGGGCTGGTTAGAGGCTCCCTCCACCATGAATTGGTCCAAACTGGGGTTTTTAGAGGCTCCCTCCACCATGAATTGGTCCAAACTTGGCTGTTTAGAGGCTCCCTCCACCATGAATTGGTCCAAACTGGGGTGGTTAGAGGCTCCCTCCACCATTAATTGGTCCAAACTGGGCTGGTTAGAGTCTCCCTCCACCATTAATTGGTCCAAACTGGGCTGGTTAGAGGCTCCCTCCACCATGAATTGGTCCAAACTGGGTTTTTTAGAGGCTCCCTCCACCATGAATTTGCCCAAACTGGGCTGTTTAGAGGCTCCCTCCACCATGAATTGGTCCAAACTGGGCTGGTTAGAGGCTCCCTCCACCATGAATTTCCCAAAACTTGGCTGTTTAGAGGCTCCCTCCACCATTAATTGGTCCAAACTGGGCTGGTTAGAGGCTCCCTCCACCATGAATTGGTCCAAACTGGGGTTTTTAGAGGCTCCCTCCACCATGAATTGGTCCAAACTTGGCTGTTTAGAGGCTCCCTCCACCATGAATTGGTCCAAACTGGGGTGGTTAGAGGCTCCCTCCACCATTAATTGGTCCAAACTGGGCTGGTTAGAGGCTCCCTCCACCATTAATTGGTCCAAACTGGGCTGGTTAGAGGCTCCCTCCACCATGAATTTGCCCAAACTGGGCTGTTTAGAGGCTCCCTCCACCATGAATTTGCCCAAACTGGGCTGGTTAGAGGCTCCCTCCACCATGAATTGGTCCAAACGGGTTTTTAGAGGCTCCCTTCACCATGAATTGGTCCAAACTTGGCTGTTTAGAGGCTCCCTCCACCATGAATTGGTCCAAACTGGGTTTTTTAGAGGCTCCCTCCACCATGAATTTGCCCAAACTGGGCTGTTTAGAGGCTCCCTCCACCATGAATTTGCCCAAACTGGGCTGGTTAGAGGCTCCCTCCACCATGAATTGGTCCAAACTGGGGTTTTTAGAGGCTCCCTCCACCATGAATTGGTCCAAACTTGGCTGTTTAGAGGCTCCCTCCACCATGAATTGGTCCAAACTGGGGTGGTTAGAGGCTCCCTCCACCATTAATTGGTCCAAACTGGGCTGGTTAGAGGCTCCCTCCACCATTAATTGGTCCAAACTGGGCTGGTTAGAGGCTCCCTCCACCATGAATTGGTCCAAACTGGGTTTTTTAGAGGCTCCCTCCACCATGAATTTGCCCAAACTGGGCTGTTTAGAGGCTCCCTCCACCATGAATTGGTCCAAACTGGGCTGGTTAGAGGCTCCCTCCACCATGAATTTCCCAAAACTTGGCTGTTTAGAGGCTCCCTCCACCATTAATTGGTCCAAACTGGGCTGGTTAGAGGCTCCCTCCACCATGAATTGGTCCAAACTGGGGTTTTTAGAGGCTTCCTCCACCATGAATTGGTCCAAACTTGGCTGTTTAGAGGCTCCCTCCACCATGAATTGGTCCAAACTGGGGTGGTTAGAGGCTCCCTCCACCATTAATTGGTCCAAACTGGGCTGGTTAGAGGCTCCCTCCACCATTAATTGGTCCAAACTGGGCTGGTTAGAGGCTCCCTCCACCATGAATTTGCCCAAACTGGGCTGTTTAGAGGCTCCCTCCACCATGAATTTGCCCAAACTGGGCTGGTTAGAGGCTCCCTCCACCATGAATTGGTCCAAACGGGTTTTTAGAGGCTCCCTTCACCATGAATTGGTCCAAACTTGGCTGTTTAGAGGCTCCCTCCACCATGAATTGGTCCAAACTGGGGTGGTTAGAGGCTCCCTCCACCATTAATTGGTCCAAACTGGGCTGGTTAGAGGCTCCCTCCACCATTAATTGGTCCAAACTGGGCTGGTTAGAGGCTCCCTCCACCATGAATTGGTCCAAACTGGGGTTTTTAGAGGCTCCCTCCACCATGAATTGGTCCAAACTTGGCTGTTTAGAGGCTCCCTCCACCATTAATTGGTCCAAACTGGGCTGGTTAGAGGCTCCCTCCACCATGAATTGGTCCAAACTGGGTTTTTTAGAGGCTCCCTCCACCATGAATTTGCCCAAACTGGGCTGTTTAGAGGCTCCCTCCACCATGAATTGGTCCAAACTGGGTTTTTTAGAGGCTCCCTCCACCATGAATTGGTCCAAACTGGGCTGGTTAGAGGCTCCCTCCACCATGAATTGGTCCAAACTGGGCTGGTTAGAGGCTCCCTCCACCATGAATTTCCCAAAACTTGGCTGTTTAGAGGCTCCCTCCACCATTAATTGGTCCAAACTGGGCTGGTTAGAGGCTCCCTCCACCATGAATTGGTCCAAACTGGGGTTTTTAGAGGCTCCCTCCACCATGAATTGGTCCAAACTTGGCTGTTTAGAGGCTCCCTCCACCATGAATTGGTCCAAACTGGGGTGGTTAGAGGCTCCCTCCACCATTAATTGGTCCAAACTGGGCTGGTTAGAGGCTCCCTCCACCATTAATTGGTCCAAACTGGGCTGGTTAGAGGCTCCCTCCACCATGAATTTGCCCAAACTGGGCTGTTTAGAGGCTCCCTCCACCATGAATTTGCCCAAACTGGGCTGGTTAGAGGCTCCCTCCACCATGAATTGGTCCAAACGGGTTTTTAGAGGCTCCCTTCACCATGAATTGGTCCAAACTTGGCTGTTTAGAGGCTCCCTCCACCATGAATTGGTCCAAACTGGGTTTTTTAGAGGCTCCCTCCACCATGAATTTGCCCAAACTGGGCTGTTTAGAGGCTCCCTCCACCATGAATTTGCCCAAACTGGGCTGGTTAGAGGCTCCCTCCACCATGAATTGGTCCAAACTGGGGTTTTTAGAGGCTCCCTCCACCATGAATTGGTCCAAACTTGGCTGTTTAGAGGCTCCCTCCACCATGAATTGGTCCAAACTGGGGTGGTTAGAGGCTCCCTCCACCATTAATTGGTCCAAACTGGGCTGGTTAGAGGCTCCCTCCACCATTAATTGGTCCAAACTGGGCTGGTTAGAGGCTCCCTCCACCATGAATTGGTCCAAACTGGGTTTTTTAGAGGCTCCCTCCACCATGAATTTGCCCAAACTGGGCTGTTTAGAGGCTCCCTCCACCATGAATTGGTCCAAACTGGGCTGGTTAGAGGCTCCCTCCACCATGAATTTCCCAAAACTTGGCTGTTTAGAGGCTCCCTCCACCATTAATTGGTCCAAACTGGGCTGGTTAGAGGCTCCCTCCACCATGAATTGGTCCAAACTGGGGTTTTTAGAGGCTCCCTCCACCATGAATTGGTCCAAACTTGGCTGTTTAGAGGCTCCCTCCACCATGAATTGGTCCAAACTGGGGTGGTTAGAGGCTCCCTCCACCATTAATTGGTCCAAACTGGGCTGGTTAGAGGCTCCCTCCACCATGAATTGGTCCAAACTGGGTTTTTTAGAGGCTCCCTCCACCATGAATTTGCCCAAACTGGGCTGTTTAGAGGCTCCCTCCACCATGAATTGGTCCAAACTGGGTTTTTTAGAGGCTCCCTCCACCATGAATTGGTCCAAACTGGGCTGGTTAGAGGCTCCCTCCACCATGAATTGGTCCAAACTGGGGTGGTTAGAGGCTCCCTCCACCATTAATTGGTCCAAACTGGGCTGGTTAGAGGCTCCCTCCACCATTAATTGGTCCAAACTGGGCTGGTTAGAGGCTCCCTCCACCATTAATTGGTCCAAACTGGGCTGGTTAGAGGCTCCCTCCACCATGAATTTGCCCAAACTGGGCTGTTTAGAGGCTCCCTCCACCATGAATTTGCCCAAACTGGGCTGGTTAGAGGCTCCCTCCACCATGAATTGGTCCAAACTGGGGTTTTTAGAGGCTCCCTCCACCATGAATTGGTCCAAACTTGGCTGTTTAGAGGCTCCCTCCACCATTAATTGGTCCAAACTGGGCTGGTTAGAGGCTCCCTCCACCATGAATTGGTCCAAACTGGGTTTTTTAGAGGCTCCCTCCACCATGAATTTGCCCAAACTGGGCTGTTTAGAGGCTCCCTCCACCATGAATTGGTCCAAACTGGGGTGGTTAGAGGCTCCCTCCACCATTAATTGGTCCAAACTGGGCTGGTTAGAGGCTCCCTCCACCATTAATTGGTCCAAACTGGGCTGGTTAGAGGCTCCCTCCACCATGAATTTGCCCAAACTGGGCTGGTTAGAGGCTCCCTCCACCATGAATTGGTCCAAACTGGGTTTTTTAGAGGCTCCCTCCACCATGAATTTGCCCAAACTGGGCTGGTTAGAGGCTCCCTCCACCATGAATTGGTCCAAACTGGGGTTTTTAGAGGCTCCCTCCACCATTAATTGGTCCAAACTGGGCTGGTTAGAGGCTCCCTCCACCATGAATTTGCCCAAACTGGGCTGTTTAGAGGCTCCCTCCACCATGAATTGGTCCAAACTGGGCTGGTTAGAGGCTCCCTCCACCATGAATTTCCCAAAACTTGGCTGTTTAGAGGCTCCCTCCACCATTAATTGGTCCAAACTGGGCTGGTTAGAGGCTCCCTCCACCATGAATTGGTCCAAACTGGGGTTTTTAGAGGCTCCCTCCACCATGAATTGGTCCAAACTTGGCTGTTTAGAGGCTCCCTCCACCATGAATTGGTCCAAACTGGGGTGGTTAGAGGCTCCCTCCACCATTAATTGGTCCAAACTGGGCTGGTTAGAGGCTCCCTCCACCATTAATTGGTCCAAACTGGGCTGGTTAGAGGCTCCCTCCACCATGAATTTGCCCAAACTGGGCTGTTTAGAGGCTCCCTCCACCATGAATTTGCCCAAACTGGGCTGGTTAGAGGCTCCCTCCACCATGAATTGGTCCAAACGGGTTTTTAGAGGCTCCCTTCACCATGAATTGGTCCAAACTTGGCTGTTTAGAGGCTCCCTCCACCATGAATTGGTCCAAACTGGGTTTTTTAGAGGCTCCCTCCACCATGAATTTGCCCAAACTGGGCTGTTTAGAGGCTCCCTCCACCATGAATTTGCCCAAACTGGGCTGGTTAGAGGCTCCCTCCACCATGAATTGGTCCAAACTGGGGTTTTTAGAGGCTCCCTCCACCATGAATTGGTCCAAACTTGGCTGTTTAGAGGCTCCCTCCACCATGAATTGGTCCAAACTGGGGTGGTTAGAGGCTCCCTCCACCATTAATTGGTCCAAACTGGGCTGGTTAGAGGCTCCCTCCACCATTAATTGGTCCAAACTGGGCTGGTTAGAGGCTCCCTCCACCATGAATTGGTCCAAACTGGGTTTTTTAGAGGCTCCCTCCACCATGAATTTGCCCAAACTGGGCTGTTTAGAGGCTCCCTCCACCATGAATTGGTCCAAACTGGGCTGGTTAGAGGCTCCCTCCACCATGAATTTCCCAAAACTTGGCTGTTTAGAGGCTCCCTCCACCATTAATTGGTCCAAACTGGGCTGGTTAGAGGCTCCCTCCACCATGAATTGGTCCAAACTGGGGTTTTTAGAGGCTCCCTCCACCATGAATTGGTCCAAACTTGGCTGTTTAGAGGCTCCCTCCACCATGAATTGGTCCAAACTGGGGTGGTTAGAGGCTCCCTCCACCATTAATTGGTCCAAACTGGGCTGGTTAGAGGCTCCCTCCACCATTAATTGGTCCAAACTGGGCTGGTTAGAGGCTCCCTCCACCATGAATTTGCCCAAACTGGGCTGTTTAGAGGCTCCCTCCACCATGAATTTGCCCAAACTGGGCTGGTTAGAGGCTCCCTCCACCATGAATTGGTCCAAACGGGTTTTTAGAGGCTCCCTTCACCATGAATTGGTCCAAACTTGGCTGTTTAGAGGCTCCCTCCACCATGAATTGGTCCAAACTGTGGTGGTTAGAGGCTCCCTCCACCATTAATTGGTCCAAACTGGGCTGGTTAGAGGCTCCCTCCACCATTAATTGGTCCAAACTGGACTGGTTAGAGGCTCCCTCCACCATGAATTGGTCCAAACTGGGGTTTTTAGAGGCTCCCTCCACCATTAATTGGTCCAAACTGGGCTGGTTAGAGGCTCCCTCCACCATGAATTGGTCCAAACTGGGTTTTTTAGAGGCTCCCTCCACCATGAATTTGCCCAAACTGGGCTGTTTAGAGGCTCCCTCCACCATGAATTGGTCCAAACTGGGTTTTTTAGAGGCTCCCTCCACCATGAATTGGTCCAAACTGGGCTGGTTAGAGGCTCCCTCCACCATGAATTGGTCCAAACTGGGGTGGTTAGAGGCTCCCTCCACCATTAATTGGTCCAAACTGGGCTGGTTAGAGGCTCCCTCCACCATTAATTGGTCCAAACTGGGCTGGTTAGAGGCTCCCTCCACCATTAATTGGTCCAAACTGGGCTGGTTAGAGGCTCCCTCCACCATGAATTTGCCCAAACTGGGCTGTTTAGAGGCTCCCTCCACCATGAATTTGCCCAAACTGGGCTGGTTAGAGGCTCCCTCCACCATGAATTGGTCCAAACTGGGGTTTTTAGAGGCTCCCTCCACCATGAATTGGTCCAAACTTGGCTGTTTAGAGGCTCCCTCCACCATTAATTGGTCCAAACTGGGCTGGTTAGAGGCTCCCTCCACCATGAATTGGTCCAAACTGGGTTTTTTAGAGGCTCCCTCCACCATGAATTTGCCCAAACTGGGCTGTTTAGAGGCTCCCTCCACCATGAATTGGTCCAAACTGGGGTGGTTAGAGGCTCCCTCCACCATTAATTGGTCCAAACTGGGCTGGTTAGAGGCTCCCTCCACCATTAATTGGTCCAAACTGGGCTGGTTAGAGGCTCCCTCCACCATGAATTTGCCCAAACTGGGCTGGTTAGAGGCTCCCTCCACCATGAATTGGTCCAAACTGGGTTTTTTAGAGGCTCCCTCCACCATGAATTTGCCCAAACTGGGCTGGTTAGAGGCTCCCTCCACCATGAATTGGTCCAAACTGGGGTTTTTAGAGGCTCCCTCCACCATGAATTTGCCCAAACTCTGCTGGTTAGAGGCTCAATCCACCCTGATTTTCAAAACAAATGTTGGTGCCAACCTCAACTTACTACAAGGGCCAAATTCACTGCTGGTGACAAGCTCTCCTCACTGCAAGTGCCAAATACACATGTTTCAAGGTGTTTTCCTACTGTCAGAGAGGTGGTATTGAGTGTGTAAAGTGTGTAGTTGTTAGGCTGTGATGTTGGGGTAATAGAGGGTCTTTGGTGTGTTAGATGCCCCCAGACATGCTTCCCCTGCTGTCCCAGTGTCATTCCAGAGGTGTTGGCATCATTTCCTGGGGTGTCATAGTGGACTTGGTGACCCTCCAGACACGGATTTGGGTTTCCCCCTTAACGAGTATCTGTTCCCCATAGACTATAATGGGGTTCGAAACCCGTTCGAACACACGAACATTGAGCGGCTGTTCGAATCGAATTTCGAACCTCGAACATTTTAGTGTTCGCTCATCTCTAATAATATACACTGTAATTTGACAGCACATGGCCATTAAACATAGTGATGCACATTATCGTGGATATGTATCAGTTGTTCCTTATGTACTAAGTCCCAGTCTGCTAGTGATACACCAATATGTGATTGATCAAATCTACCATTATATCAGGATCTACTATAGATATCTTAGCACACAATTAGCTGTTAGTAAAGGTATTTTCTACTATCGGCAAGGAAACACTGGTAAGTTCTGTCCTGTTCTATCTGATAACCAGCACTGAGTATAGCTGTATCACTATGTACCGGTCTGTCATTTATTATAGTATAAAAGGGAAATTGCAAGGTCTCAGAGTTCATTACACAAGGTGCTAGACGCTGTTATGAAAGCATATTCCTGTCCTGAATCATACCAAGGAAATTTAGGATCATGAAGATGGCTAAAAGGATAATGAACAGCTAAAGAGACCTCTCTTCCTAAATAAGCATATAATGCAACAAAAATGATATGGCATGAAGTCTATGGAACATGTCCTCTTGGGCTTACATGAGTTCAATGTACCTTTAACCTCCGACCATATCTTTGGCATGTAGAGAAATACAAATATCATGGCAGCCAAACAAATTAAGTAACAAATTTTTTATAACAAATATTTTACATGGGTCCTTTTAATTAGAATAGAGCCATGCACAGGATTTCTTTGGTGGCGTATGGTTGCCTATACATGGTTGTGTATTATGCAGATGTGCCCACCCTTACCTTTGCTCTAATTGTATTAAAGGCCATTTTCTCATTTCAGTGTTTCAGCAGTCTGCCTACAGTCTCTTCTCACTTCCTATAGGTAACTTCCCTGCCTGTTCGGGTCACTGCGCCACCCTCCACGCGTACACTGCGGCGCAGGAGGTGGGCTCATTTTGATTCCTTGCTTAGAGTTTTTCAATGCACTGTGTGAATACTGCTCTATTACCTCTCCTCTGTAATTGAATTTCCACCACACCCATCTCCTGCACCTTGCTTCTCTCTGATGATCAAATGGTTAATTCTAGCCTTGCCTGTGTGAATGACAGCCTGTCTACCAAGCAAGCCTAGGGCCGGTCTTTGGCTTCCTATATACAGGTCATCAGCCCAAACAGGCTTACTGGCTATTGTGACTCTGTCCTTTGTCTTTGTCAATGCTAAGTTCCTCTTTCTACTACTATTGTATTACTGATCTCTGACCCTTGGCTTACCCTTTGACTACTCTTTTGGATTTTGATTTTGTACTGCGTTACTCGACTGTTACAGGACTCTTGGCTATCTGACCTCCCTTTGTTGTTGTTTGTTTTGTCTGTGTGTTGTCACATATATAGGAAGGGCCCATCGACCAGTTTTCACCTATTGCTTAGGATAGGACCGGCAAGCAGGAAGGGACAGCGGTGGGTTTCAGCTTAGGGTTCTCTGTCTATTGTGCCCCTCTCCCCAGGGTTCAAGCAGCTAGGGAATTGCTGTTCTAGTAATTCCCTTACACTGTATTTCTCCCACCCCCACCTCTTGCTGCCCGTGCAGAATGGACCCAATGTTATCTATGTGTTTACGCAGCGAGATAACAGACTCGTTAACTGTCTTTATCAGCAAACTGCAATTAGCTGAACTGATAGTCCTGCCAGCAAGAGCAATGAGTGACTTCACTTGTCCTATCTCACAGGTCTGTGGTTATAGTAACACTGTGGAAAGCAATATATTTAGGAAAAGTCTTCAATTTACATAAGCTACCAACCCCTTTAAAGGTGTCCAATTTATACCAAAAGCAATGTGCTAGCAAAACAATTGACAGGCTACACTTTACAACACAACCACTTAGTGGCTATACCGAGACATCTTGTGGTGAAATATCACTAAATTATGTTTTTATGAAAAGCTATTCATCTTATGTTACACTTCTTGGGATATACTGAGATAAGAGGAAAGATAGGAGGAAACACATTTGTATTAATTGGTGAGATCATGTAACACAATATTTAACCAGCAGGAGAAAATGCTTGGACAAACCCCTAATGAAATCAGACGCCAGATCGTGGAAGTTTGCCCTTTTATGAAGTAATAACTGTGATAATACATCCCCAGTGAAGTCCTTCAGACTTTATGGAATACAAAAGAACAGATAATCATATTTATCTATCTAAATGTTATTAAAATGTAATATCCTTGTATCACCCATAGTGCAGACAGCAAAGTACAGACTGCAAAGGTAGCACTTATTGCTCCATAATAGTTTTTCATACAGCCTGGCAGAGATCCAAAAATCACTACATACCATTTAGCCATATTAATAAAGAAAAAATACTAGCTAGACCATTTCTGTTCCTGGAAAGGTTAAGAGGAAACCAAAATAGTCACCATTTTAGCTTCCAAAGAGGCATTTACAGTATATAGGTTTTTCAAAGAATGTTAAGTTAAAGTTTGATAGATCTAAATGCAGAGGAGAAACCTAAAACACCTGAGCCCCAATGGACAATGTTTAGCAGGGTTTCCTCTTACCATGTGCTATGTAGAACACTGGTGTCTTATTATACTGTAGGGTGGCCTTTACACACACACACCCTCAAACCCCAGAGCCCAGTAGTGACTGCAACCTCTGTAACCCCTAAGGTCATAACCCTGTCTGTATGCCCACCAATGACCCAGCTCAATATTGCTTTATTAACTATCGGCATATTTTTAGGATGCATGTAGTTAGACTTCTTTGTCATAAAATACAATTCATTGTGAAAATGTTGTAGATACATCTTGCTTATAATTGGAAATTAATGTCAACATTCCTATAAGTGATTTGCTAGAAAATAACACTGAAACATTGGTTTTCTGCATCTCATTGAGAAAATGAAGTTATCTGTTTTGCCAATTAGTAGTAATTGCTGGAGCAGAATGTGCATGCGGAACGCAATTGTGGCAATTTTGTAATTATATGCACTTACCTAATCACTATGTATTTAGACTTACTGTAGGTTGTAACACTTCAAATAAAGCCTTGGGGATGGTAGATGGCATTAGAAGGCGGAAAGTTATACAGTTACAGAACAAAACCATTTTCAGATCTTTATTAAAGCCAGGTGCCTGCTGTCAATTAATGGCAAATTTTAACAATTTCCGCTAAGAAGTGGTTGGGTGGTTCACACAGGAAAATACAAAAAACTGGCAACACATTGTAAGATTTTAGAGAGAAAAAATTGATTAAATAGATGATAAAATATATAATGGATATATCATATAATGTATACAATATACAGTGCGGGGGGAATGCTGCAAAATAAGAGAGCTTTCAAAAATAGAAATGTTACTAGTTTATTTGTGTCAATAATAAAATTAAATAAATAAATGAACAAAAGAAAAATCTAAAATCACGTAAATATTTGGTGTGAGCACCTTCTGGAGGAGGAGTCCCAGAAATTATGAGAGCCTTGATCTCAACATCATCCAGTCTTGTCTGGGATTAAAGAGACAGAAGGATTGGAGCAAGCCAACATCCACAGAAGATCTGTACTTGGCTCTCCAAGCTTATTGTCCTCTCTTTATTAAGACGACAAGTAGGCTTAGCCAAATCAGTGCTAAAAGTTCCATGTGTCTTAACAGTCTAAAAGGAGGGAGTCCATCATTGTGCTACCAATTGCACTACTATATTCTAAATTGTAAACTTTTGTGTCATGTATCCATAGCAAAGAGACATGACTATGTTCAGGCCATCACTGGGACCAATTTGACTACACTCAAGGGTATGGCAATTTGTTAGTTAATAATCCCAGTCATTCGCTATCTTAGAGGCTAAACATATTAACCAGTGAAGAATCCATCCAAGGTTTCAAAAAGCTAAACAAAAACGTAATAGTTATCCCTGGGAATTATTGGCTGATTTACCTCTTATTTATTAGTAGCCAATATTTTGTTGCATCTTTCACTTTTTTTAACATATTTTACACCCATTATGCCAAAAGCTTGGGGAACGCTTCACACAGAGTTAGCTATTGGAAATAAATGAATGAACTCCCCAAATTGTCTTATATTGGAGGTTCTCAGTTAACCATAAGCCATTGTAATCAATGTATCTCTTTTATATATAATGAAGACACATCAAGGAAAATGGAAAGCCAATTAAATATCCCCCTCATTCCCATGAGCAGGTTCTAAGTATAATAGTCTCTTGTAATTCCTTTCAATACATACAAAAAAAAAACAACCCTTCTTTCTCTAGTGAAAGCCCATAAACTCATCAATATTAATGCATGGCGATCTGAAAGAAAGGAGAGGAACCTGCCCAGTGACCCTTCATTTTCCACCTACGTAAAATCAAGTCCGATATTTTTAAAAAAAAAAACACTATTCAAAACATTCATCATTATTTTATTCCTCCGAATCCAGACCTTTCCGAGCACCTGTAAAATAAACAGAATAATCTCGAATATACTGCCGCGCTAATTTTCTGATGAGCGATTTTTCTGATTCATAAAGCTCTCAGATTGCCTCAATGAGGTTTTATCTTCAGACTTTATATGCAAAATGTGAGAACTAATACAGCTGTATTTTCTCATAATACAGAGTAGTTTGTGTAAGCCGAGCCGTACTCCCAGCTCCGGAATAACTGGCAGGTTTATTATACAGTGCAACATTTAATGACTATATTATTAGCCATTCAATACTACAAGTGCATTTCTGATTTCTGTTATTACATCCTTCATAAATTTATTAATATGTTTATTATTACAAGAAAGTTATATAAAATAAATATTTTTAATAAGAATTGTTACAGTGAAATACAACATGGTGTGAGAAGGTGAAAGGCAGAGTGACTTATGTGTGGAGTAGGCCTTAGCCCTAAGTGTGGGTCCTGAGATCGTTACTGGGCCATAAGAGAGTGCTGAGCCTGCACTTCAGGGCAGATCCTGGGAGGAGAAGAAGTGGCCGGGTCTGTCCTGACACTGAGAGCCTTGTGATACGATACAGTGATTTTTTTGGTTGATTCAGTGTGTGGTAGTAAGCCACATGTACAGTTAGTATTTTCTGTTTAGTTAGTGCTCAGACGAGCAGGATTTTGTTTGACGTTATTTTGCCTGAAATTAAGGCTTTATATTATTTTGTTTATCCTGTGCCTGTAAAGGTTTATTTATTTTTCTTTTTTTTTTTAAATAAACCGTTTTTTGCTGCAAGATTTGTGTCCCTGTCTATGCCTGGTTGGGTCCGCACCACTGCTTCTACCGAGCTACCTTCTCCACAATGGTTATAGCAACACGTAATGTGTATTGGAACAGAAAAATCTGTTGTGGATTCATGTATGTGTATCTTATGGTAATTTTTTGTGAGATTTTGTTGTGGATTTAACTTTGTGTGTCTCCATGGTTACAGACTACAAACAAATCACGTGCAGTCAGATCTTACATACGCTATCCAATCTGATCTCTTAATCAAATATTCAACTGGGACAAAAAAAAGTGCAGAATATCATCACACTATGCTTGTAGACCATATGTTTGGTCAAATATGGTGTTGCATAGGAGCCGTACATACACAGCACTAGCATTTTCATTTTAAGTCTTAGATTCATATCAAGGGAGTCAGAACTCAGCATTAAAATTCAGCTCCTCAGATAGATAAGTTAGAGTCACCTAAATCAATACATGTTTTACCCTACTGAATCGCACCTCCTTTGCTGAGATCTCACCATTATTGACAATGCAAATCAGCTCCAAAGAGCTCATTTGTATATTGATAGCGATATCTCAGCAATGGCAAAAATTCACAAGAAGGAAGCCCTGTTTGATTCAGGTGACCCTAACCTATCTATCTGCGAGGCTTGGTTGACAATCTAGGTTCTGATGACAGACTCCGCAATTGCTTATAAGGGTGGACATCTTGACATACTTCCCCTAAAAGCATATTCTCATCATAGACATTTCTCTTCTTTTCGCAGAATATGCCATGAATGTCTGAGAGTAGCATGCACCTATCTGCAGAATGGGGGGCCCGATCTCCCTTCCAGCCTAGTGTTGTGGTCACTGTTCATGAAGAAATGATCAAATGTTTTTAAAAGTGAATGGAGAGAGCCCCTCATACATGGCCAGTGACTGCGGCACCAAGATGGATGAGATATAAAGGCAGGTCTGGAAAATGTGAGACGCATCGATCAAAATACACCGTAACTGACTAAGATGAGAATACCCCAGTACACTACATTATTGTATGTATACAACATAGACAATTTTCCGGATTTTAATAATTTTGAACTCTCATTTTAAAGTCCCTTGAAGACGCCATTGTCTAGTTGTTGTTGACTTGCTTTTATCTAGAAGTTTTCTTTTCATCCTAGCAGAATTTAGTCCTAATACTCTGTGTGATAAATTGGCGCCGCACTACAGTAGTGGATGCATTTCACTACTTGTCATGTGCTGTCACTTTGCAATGCTTTAAAGGCAGCATGACAAGTTATTGCAGCACTACACTAGCATTGAAACGTAAATTTTTCAGCATGGACCTAATTTATCATCTATTACATTAATTCAAATATGGACACCCGAGTCATTTCCAGCAAGCGGATGTTTCCTGTCTCAGACTTGAAGAATGAATGTTTCTTTTACCTTTGATATGGCAGCTATGCTCTAAACAGCCAGCCACTGATGTGTTAAAAATAGCATTTTCCATCCAAACAGTTCCCATAGTGTTATCTTTTTCGGCAACCACACTGTGAAGGACGTAAAACAATCTCTCTTGCTATGCTGTTCTTTCCATTATCCCTTCCTGCCAGGCTCTCTCTTGCCAATCTCGGCTGTTGCCATTTAGCTAGTATGTGCTGGGGATTGCTCATAATACAGTTGTAGGTCCAAATAAAGGTTACAATGAAGCACACACAAATAAAGGGAATTCCCTGCAGGAAGCCTGGCAGAGCCTTCTTCTGTGTACTATTGTTTTAAATGCTTCCTTTCTGGCCCCATGGGAACAAATACAGTGAAAAAAAACAACACCCATGAAAAATATATGAAGTAGTGTGCAAAGCAACATAGAGAAAAGACTAGGTGAGGTGAAGAACTCTGTGATCAGTCAGGCGGTACAAGGAGATCACTAAAGCAACAATAACCAACAATATGCAAAAAGAAAAATACATATATATATATATATATATATATATATATATATATATATTTTGGGGAAGTTAGCTTGGTAGCAACAAAGGTGCGGACCCAAACAGTCAAAGACAAGGACACGAAAATTGCAGCAAACTGGTATATTTTGGAAAAAAGACTGGAAAAATAAATAAACCTCGACTTCAGGCACAAATGAGCAAACCAGAATACAACCTTAACTTCAGGCAAAAAAAACAAACAAAATCCTGCTTGTCTGAGAGACTAACTAAACGGAAGTGTTAACCTAACTATGCATGTGGCTTACTGCCAGTCACATGAACAAAAACAAGCACAACTTTGTCTCACTGGACTCAGGGTTACAGGACAGACCCAGTTACCTCCTCTTACGCCATAGATCTGCACTAGAATATAGGATAGCAGCCTTTTTTGGGCCAGTAATGAGCCAAGGACTCATACCTGGAGCTGAGGCACTGGACCACACATTAGTTGAAAACCTGGGGGAGATATAACATGATTCCAGAACTCTGCCCATCATCTTCTCACATGTATTGTGAGAAGGTGGCAGGCAAAGTGCTGAAGTCCTGCTATATCAGCCCTAGATTCCTGACTTATGTGTGGTCCAGAGTGGTTCTGGAATATGTTTAAGCCCAGTTAAGAGTCCTAAGGCTCATCAATGGTCCGTAAAGGCTGCAGAGCCTGCACTTAAGGGGAGATCCTAGGAGGAGAGGAAATATTTTTTTCTTGTCTGTCCTGACACTGAGAACCTTGTGATATGGTATGGTTTTTTTTTTTTTTTGGTTGATTTGTGTGGCTGGTAGTAAGCCACAAGTACAGTTAGTATTTTCTGTTTAGTTAGCGCTCAGATGAGCAGGATGTTGTTTGACATTATTTTGCCTGAAGTTAAGGCTGTATTTTATTTTGCCCATTTTTGTGCCTGATGTAAAAGTTTTTTTATTTTGCTGTTTTTCTTAAAGAGGACCTTTCATCAGATCGGGCACAGGCAGTTTTATATACTGCTGGAAAGCTGACAGTGCGCTGAATCAGCTTTCCCGATCTATGCCCAGTGTAAAGCGCTATCGGTCCCGGGTCCGTAGCACTTTACAGTCAGAAGGGCGTTTCTGACGCTTATCCAGGGATGCCCTTCTGCCCAACAGCGCCTATCGCGCTGTACTGTGGAGCGGGGAGGAACTCCCCCCTCCCTCTCCTGATAATACTCGTCTATGGACGAGCTGTGTGAGCAGAGGGAGGGGGCGTTCCTCCCCGCTCACACTGTACAGTGCGATAGGCACTGCTGGGCAGAAGGGCGTCCCTGGCTAAGTGTCAGAAACACCCTTCTGACACTAAAGCGCTACGGCAACGGGACCGATAGCGCTTTACACCGGGCACAGATCGGGATATTCAGCTTTCCAGCAGTATATAAAACTGTATGTGCCCGATCTGATGAAAGGTCCTCTTGAAATAAACCACTATCCTGCAAGAGTTGGGTCCCTGTCTGACTGGTTGGGTCCACACCACTGCTTCTACCGAGCTACCTTCCCCACAATATACGCACATATGGTAAAGCAGTGCTCCACAACTCCAATTCTCATCTAGCTGCAGAGCAACATGCTGGGGAACACTATGGCAGGGGACTGGTGGATCGCAGACCTAAAACTTTTTTTTTGCGGCACTGACCTCCTTGAAGACTTTAAATATGTGTAGGTGAAAACAAGAATGCAGTATTGGATTCTTAGTGCCCTCCAAAAGTTTTTCCAGTATTGTTCAACCAGCAGCATTGTGCAAAGTACAAAACAGATATGATTTTTACTACCATGCAGTCAGACAAAAGATCCACTGTATTTCAAGAAACTGACAGTCTTGGTTGTGTCTAGTATTCAGCTAATTCAAGGTCTCTCAATTCCTCTAAAGGGTTGTCGAGGATTTGGAGCAACTTGTGTGATAGCCAGAACTCATGATTCACCGATACCAGAAGTCTGGAACCTCACAGGATTGCTAAGGCTAATATGTGACCTTGCCAGTTGCTGGAGAGGTCACTCACATATGTCACCGATTCCTTACATGGAGACTGCTAAATGATCTCATTGTTCACATGAGGCTCAGGACTTCTAGCATCAATGCAACAGCACAATATTGAGCAGGCAATGGTGGTGGACAATGGAGTGCAAGGGACAGGTATGTTGTTGATTTTTTAACTTTGCACCTCAATCGGCCACCTGCCATTCCTGGACAACCCCTATAATACTAAACCTAGATACTTTTTGGTAGGCCTTAGAATATGCTAATTATGGTTTCAGCTTATATTTCGTCTTAATGCACAATTAAAATGTAAATCCATGTTAGATAGATACATAATATGACATCCAAATCAAACGTCCCATGCTGAAGTTGTTTTTCTTACAACTCTATTTTTCCATCCATCCAGGGTATTTCCAATGATTCTAGGAGAGCCTTACAGCTACTTAACATAGAATCATGGGGTCTGAGTGGCCCTGTATTAGTGGTTTTTATAGATGTGTGCTTTCTTACCTTTTCTCTTGGCTCAGCATATCTTGAGATGTGTGGAATGAGATGACCAGAGTCAGATTCCCAGGGTATGGCATAAATGCAGGCTACACCTTTGGGACCCTAATTTGTATTGAAAATTGAGATCCCACTTAAAATGGAGAGAAGGCTGTGCATATATTGGTCTCTCCATTCATGTCTATGCAAGTTCTTCAAATAACCAATTATGCCATAAATGTGTCAGATTCCTTTAACCAAACCTGAGATACCATAAGGACGGATCTGACAATTGGCTGAAAAAACCTGCATAACTAATATATTAAATATCTTAACTATAACAAACATCAGTATTGTTGAGAGGTGTATCAGACAGTACTTCTTTAGACATAGACCCTTTAATGCGAGTGGTCAGCATGACATGATGCGGATTTCAGAATCTTCAGCTGTGCTGAACTGCATGGCAAGACTATTGCTGTCCTACAAACTGAACCACAAAAGAAAACCATATAATTTTATTCTAGTAGGTTTATCAAATTTAAAAAAATCAAAATTATCAAAAAATAACAAATTCAACTAGAAATGCGCAAACAGCGTTCGATCGAGTGCATGTTCGACCGGATATCAGGCTGTTCGAGATGTTCAATTCCAGTCAAACACCAGGTGGCAAACTGACTAAAAATGTGATTCCCCTCCCACCTTCCCTGGCGCTTTTTTTTACACCAATAACTGCGCAGAAGAGGTGGGACAGGAACTACGACAACGGAGGCATTGAAAAAAAATCGGAAAAAGAAATTGGCTGCCGAAATCAGGTGACCTCCAATTTATACGAATAGTGGATTTAATATCCAGTTCATATGAGACTGTGAACTATATGATTGTGAGACAGGGATAGATATACAGGCAGGGTTAGCTAGGGATTACATTTATTTAGGTGGGAATGTCACTCTCCCAGCTCTTTGGGGCTCTATCTGGTCAGGATCCCTGTCAGTTTGTTTGATATGCGCAAGATGACTTTTTCCCATAGGAATGCATTGACCAGCGTTGATTGGCTGAATGCCATACAGAGTACAGCATTCGGCCAATCAACGCTGGCCATGCACTGAGCTCTGCTACATTGGAGATGTAGCAGAGCCGAGTTTGTGCTAAACCCTGCTGCACACTTAGCTCTGCTGAGATGCAGCAGTGTTAAGTGTGCAGCAGGGTTCAGTGCATCTCTGATGCAGCAGAGCTGAGTGTGCAGCAGGGTTCACATCTCCGGTGTAGCAGTGCTGGTCATGCGCTCAGCTCGGCTGCATCTCCGGTGCAACCGAGCTGAGCGCACGGCCAGCACTGCTACATCTCGGCATAGGAATGCATTGACCAGCGTTGATTGGCCGAATGCCATACAGAGTACAGCATTCGGCCATTCAACACTGGTTCTGCCGGAGGAGATCGGTCCACAGCAGTCTCCATTCTGGTCTGATATTAGTCTCCGCCTCCTCACAGACGAGCCTCCGGCATATCCAGCGTTGGTTGGCCGAATGCTGTACTCTGTATGGCAACGTTGGTCAATGCTTTCCTATTGGAAAAAGTCAGCTCCCACATATCGCAAGCTGACAGGGATCCCGACATAATACAGTGACTTGGGCATGTTAGATGCCCCCAGACATGCTTCCCCTGCTGTCCCAGTTGCACTCCAGGGTGTTGGCATCAATTCCTGGGGTGTCATAGTGGACGTGGTGACCCTCCTGAGTCGAATAGTGGTTCCCCCTTAACGAGTATTTTTTTCCCCATAGACTATAATGGGGTTCGATAGTCGAGTATTGAGCGGTTACTCGAATCGAATTTTGAACGTCGAACATTTCACTGTTCGCTCATCTCTAAATCCAACCACTCTATTTAGGTTTTCTTGTTGTATTCTACACTAGCTGGTACCCGCGACTTTGTCTGCGGTGATTGTAGAAGTGGGTATAGACAGGCGTGGGTAAGGTTTTCGTAGTGTGTATAAGGTATGGGATATGAAATGTAAGGTTGTATCTTGTTTTTGCTATAATTCAGAGAATACGTGAGACTTTTGTGTTGAAGTTAATGTGTATTTGAGCTGCTATACGGTGTTGTGAGAAACTTTACATAGTGACTTTGGGACAGAAGTATTTGAAGTTAACCCTTTCCCGCCGATGGCATTTTTTGATTTTCGTTTTTGACTCCCCTCCTTCTAAACCCCATAACTTTTATTTCTCCGCTCCCAGAGTCATATGAGGTCTTAATTTTTCCTGGGACAAATTTTTCTTCATGATGCCACCATTATTTATTCTATATAATGTACTGGGAAGCAGGGAAAAAATTCAGAATGGGGTGGATTTGAAGAAAAAATGCATTTCTGCAACTTTCTTACAGGCTTTGGTTTTACGGCGTTCACTGTGCAGCCAAAATGACATGTCCCCTGTATTCTGTGTTTCGTTACGATTCCGGGGATTCCAAATTTATATGGTTTTATTTACATTTTGACCCCTTAAAAAAAATCCAAAACTGTTGAAAAAAATTATTTTTTGAAAAGTCACCATATTCCGACAGCCGTAACTTTTTTATACGTGCGTGTACGGGGATGTATAGGGCGTCTTTTTTTGTGGGACCGGGTGTACTTTGTAGTTCTACAATTTTTGGGAAATGTTATTGCTTTGATCACTTTTTATTCAAATTTTTATCAGAATCAAAACAGTGAAAAAATGGCGGTTTGGCACTTTTGACCATTTTTCCCGCTACGGCGTTTACCGAACAGGAAAAATATTTGTATAGCTTTGTAGAGCGGGCGATTTCCGACGTGGGGATACCTAACATGTATGTGTTTCACAGTTTTTAACTACTTTTATATGTGTTCTAGGGAAAGGGGGTGATTTGAATTTTTAATCCCTTTTATTTATTTTTTTATATTTTTTTTTACTTTTTTTAAACTTTTTTTTTGCATTTATTAGACCGCCTAGGGGTATTGACATGGGTGGGCGGTGTCGCGGATTGTCAGAGCGGTGGGGGTCGGCAAACATGGCTGCTCCGGAGCGTTAAAGAGAGCCTCCTGGAGTATCGTTAAGGTGAGGGGCAAAGTGGTAAAGTATATGTATATGTGATTGTGTGGGGTTAGGGGCTAAGCTGTAGAGGGCAATATGAATTTTGTGGCTTGCTATGGTCCAAAGTGTGTGAGATTGCAGATGGTAGTGTGAGTTTGGGTTTTGTGGGGGTCCTGGCACAAACGTATGTGCGCTATTGTGACGAAAAGTAGCCTATTGCGCAATCGGGTGTATTAACTATGTTTGTGGAAAATTTCAGCCAAATCGGTGGAGCGGTTTTTCCATGATTGAGGAACAAACATCCGAACATCCAAACACACACAAACCCACAAACTTTCACATTTATAATATTAATAGGATGTGTACAGTCCATAAAATCACTGAATCATCTTATCTACCAAAGAATTCTGGGAGAAAAGACGCAATTCCTGATGGTGGAGGTGCAATTAGATTTCTTCCCAGGCCCTCATCTCACCTGTGTTTAAATCATATTGCTATTACTCTGTACGTCCTCCATTACTCGAAAGGTATCCAACCATTTCTAGAAGATATTAACTTTATCTCCAAACACAGCCTCCTGTGGTAATGAATTCCATATCTCCTCTCCTTTTAATATAAAAGGCTGTTCTTTTCTCTAATCTCAAGGGATGTCTTTTTGTGATCTATACAGACGGGGGATTAAAAACTCCCCTGCTGATACTTTGTACTGACCTTGAATTTATTTATACATAGTAATAGGTCACATCGGGTGTTCCACATTGGATCAAAGCCAGCGTGAGATATCCATTTATAATTGCATTCCAATATGACCCATATTCAAAAACATGAGCCCACCTAGCAGTGGTGTAACTAAAGTCTTGTGGGCCCCGGTGCAATCTTTTGTCCGGGGCCCCCCTCATCCCTACAACGAATTCTTGATAGGGATGGTTACGGATGGTAAGAAGTTTAATGATCCTTAGTGTGGTTAGGGTGATCTATGGGTCTTCTTGGCTTATGGTCCAGATGGAAGCTACTATCTCTATACTGATGCCAGGGCGTATGGGCCCCCGAAGGCTCCTAGGCGACTGAACCCCCTGCACCCCACAAGTTACGCCCTTGCCACCTAGATGCCTACCAAAATACCAACAATATATGTGAAACAACTATGGCTCTGGAAATAATTACTACATAGCAGTTATACAGCACAGTAACATGTATAGGGACATTTCATAGTTGTAATCTAAGGAAACACCATCAATTCACCACATCTACCCTAAATGCAGTATATGGGCAAAGTATTTTGAAAAGTCATAGTCTACTAGTCTCTATTATAATAATAGCTATTATGTAGAGACATCTGTGGTCAGAAGACACGCGTGGTAGTGTGAAACAGCTGTCACTTCCATGTAACTACATCTGTACATCTCTCCCTTCCTATTTTTTTTTTTTTAAATGTAGATTGTGAGCCCCACATAGAGCTCACAATGTACATTTTTTCCCTATCAGTATGTCTTTTTGGAGTATGGGATGGAAATCCATGCAGACACGGGGAGAACATAAAAAACTTCTTGCAGATGGTTTTTTGCCCTTGGCAGGATTCGAACCGAGGACTCCAGCGCTGCAAGCCTGCAGTGCTAACCACTGAGCCACCGTGTGGCCCCTCCCTTCCTATTTTTTGTATCCGACTAATGGAATAAAGGAAAGGTTTTTCCAGACTGGTGAATGCTGCTGTACAGTTTCTATTTGCAAGGTTTGCCACTAGTTTTTGTTTTCGACTGAACTTCTGAGCTCCACAAAGAAACACAGGAGACGTGAGGAGGTGAATATGAGCGTTATTTTTCAGTGTCTTCCCTAGGCCTCTGATTATTATACTCTGGGGTCTGAAGAGACCTTAGAGTATAAAAATGATTCATTAGTGGCAAAACCAAAAATTTTCCAATTGGCAGAGCCTGAAATTTTTGGGAAATTCCTAGTTCATTATAAAACGGTTCACTCATCTCTAGTTTCCATAGACTGCATGGAAAAGACACAGAAGGTTATGGGGGCACAGCAATAAGTAGGTGTGAAAAGTGTAAAATCTTTGAAGGAAAAAAAAGTTGATGCACCAAGATATAAGAGTAGCATGGAGGTAACCTGTTGTATAAAAGAACTCAATATTGTAGTCATAAGTGTTAATTCTTTGTTACAAAATATAATCTAAAAATCCTCTATACTGTGAATTGTATTTAGTCAAGGTATACTGGTTCTCAATGCGGAGGTCCAACTGAGGTTCTATATGAAGTCCTATAGACAATGCTCCATGGAAAAACAGAGCAACCAGAAGAGAAAACGCAGGATTTGGAATCAATCTCTTTAGCCATAATCTTACCAATCTCATAACAAACAAAAAAATTATATATTTTACTTGACTATTTCTCTTACTTTGTGAAACAAGATTATTAATTCCAGTATTTAATATTATATTTCACCTATAATAAAGAAACGCAGTATGATTATTCCGTACAGCTTACCATTACAGCTCCGCAGTGCCACAGTTAAGCAAAAATATTTGAATATAATGTACAAAGATTCAAGAATAACATATCGTTAAAATAATTTGCTACATTGTATAACGCACATTTTTCTTGAACAATACCTATTATTTCCATGATTTATTATAATTATACTTGGGGAGATATGTCGTGTGCAAATAGATTTATACTGTTATAATAAAAAAATTACCAGTTCATCTCCAACCTTATTTCCAAAGAATTTACCCCAAGAAATACCGTGCAAAGCTTCCATTTAAAGGACATGTCTTACTAGGAAATGACCTGGTGTTTAAGTCACATATTTATATTACACAAGTTTTAGACAAACTAATATAGAAGAGGGACAGAAAATAGAGAATGCTCATGGAAGATTTTCTGACTATTAGACAGTGCCATATGTGCCAAATTCATTAAGAGACACAATTGCACATTTGGTGTAAATCGCTCCAAATTTTTCCTTTTTTAGTCCAGTGTAAGATGCACCAGTATTAATATATGTGGTCTTTGTGTCCTAAAATTCACTGTCAAATAATGTGATGTGCATCGCAGAGCTTTGTGTACAGTGGCAGTACAGAGGCACATACTGTAGACTATGTCAGTACAGAGGTACATGCTGTAGACGATGCCAGTACAAAGATGCACACTGTAGACCATGACAGTAGAGAGGCACATGGCATAGACCATGGGAGTAAAGCGGCAAATTCCATAGACCATGGCAGTACAAAGATGCACACTGTAGACCATGGTAGTAGAGAGGCACATGCCATAGACCATGGCAGTACAGCGGCACATGCCATAGACCATGGCAGTACAAAGATGCACACTGTAGACCATGGCAGTACAAATATACATACTGTAGACTATGGCAGTAGAGAGGCACATGTCATAGACCATGGCAGTACAGCGGCACATGCCGTAGACCATGGCAGTACAAAGATGCACACTGTAGACCATGGCAGTACAAATATACATACTGTAGACCATGGCAGTACAAATATACATACTGTAGACTATGGCAGTAGAGAGGCACATGTCATAGACCATGGCAGTACAGCGGCACATGCCGTAGACCATGGCAGTACAAAGATGCACACTGTAGACCATGGCAGTACAAATATACATACTGTAGACCATGGCAGTACAAATATACATACTGTAGACCATGGCAGTAGAGAGGCACATGCCATAGACCATGGCAGTACAGCGGTACATGCTATAGAAAATCACAGTACAGATGCATATACATGGCAGTACAGAGGCATACACTGTGTACCCCTTTCGATGGCTCAATCTTGTAATATCTAATGTAGGACCCTGTTCCTTTTCTGTACTACAATGAGTGGACAGGTCTCATGCCTCCATACTGTATATCTGGTAGTATATTATTACCTCACAACAGAATACACTTAGGTCTTACAGTAGATATATACAAACATGAGCTATGTGTAGCTGTGAGGTTCAGCAAGTGTAATGTGGCCAAAGGCGTAAACAAAGGTCTCCATCAGATCAATAATCTTAGTGTCTGTGGTGAGAAACTCATATTTTGTTGAACAAATATGGGATCACATGTCATGTTTACAGTCAGTGTTCAGGGGTCCATACCTACAGGTGATAGCCCAGAGGACACCAAGCAGCACAAGAACCTTGGTTGCTATGGTTTCTACATTGAAAGCAGCCTGAAGAAATTCAGGTGAGATTTTAGAAGGATCATTAGAAAACAAAAAGACAGCATTCTAAAATAAATCCATGTTACTTATGGAGCAAAGTTTAACTTGACTTGCCGCAGCATGATATCTTATCACAGAAGCCAACAAAGGCCATCGAAAGACTCGAGTTTAACTCCTTCCAACATTTGCCATGAAAGTACGACGGATGCCGGGTCTTTAAAGATGGCGGCAGCTCTTCTGCAGAGCTCCAAAGGCATACTGACAGAGAATGTAGATTGTGAGCCCTATATGGGACAGTGACTGTCAATGTCTGTAAAGCGCTGCGGAATATGATGGCGCTATATAAGTAAGCATAATAAATAAATAAAATTCTGCAGCATTGCCACCATAGCTACCTCATCTCCTCTGTATTCTACAATGGAGACCCAGTACTAATGAACTCTGATCATGGAAATTGCAGGCCATGACCCCCCCCCCCCCCTTCCCAAATTATATTAAAAAAAAATGGCCTTGTCATGGCATTATTAATTGGTATTTCAGTCGCAAAGTCCACTTGGAGACCCACTGAACAGATTACCAAACACATTAAAAAGCGGTTAGCTACAAAACCACACAGACCCCATAGACTAATGGGGTCTATGTGTTTTCCATGCTGTGTCCATACGAATCATGCGGAGAGAAAAGTACTGCAGGCAAGAATTGTGCAAACACCACGTGGCAAACGCATGTACCCCATTATAGTCTATAAGGTCCGTGTGCTTTTTTTAGCTAACCGCTTTTTAATTGCGTTCGGTATTCCATTCAGGGGCTCCCCAAGTAGACTCCCTGAACGAAATACTGAACGTATGTGAAACAGGTCTAAGTCTCATTTCATAGAGCATATGATTATGGACCAAAATGTAATGTACTTTATTTTAAAAGTGTGTCTGCTTTTTGTCTGAAAAACCTCTCTAAGGCTAAGGCCCCACGGGCTGTATCCGCAGCACTAAAGTGCTGCGGGAAGAACCGCTGCGTTTTTTTCTTGTGCTTTATCTGCTTGGCTGCATGTATTTGCCCTGTATTTACAGTCCAGTGTTTCTACATCTCCTATATTATCATCACTTGGGCTTTTCTCACGTATTGGTTTGCAACTGTATAGTTACTCCTGATAGAATTGTAGAACATTATCAGCAATGAGTAGGGGAAGGGGCAGACTTTTCATATTGCCCACAGCCTTGGAGACAAATATTAGGCCTGGTTCATATCTACATTCGGTATTCCATTCGGGAAGTCCATTTGGTGAGCAATGAAAGCGCATAGGCCCCATAGACTATAATGGGGTCCTTGTGTTTTCCGCTTGCGGAGAGAAAAGTAGTTCTATGGGATACATGCCCTTTCATTGCTCCCCACTTTTTAATGTGTTCGGTATTCCGTTCGGGGGTACTGAATGCAGATGTGAACCAGGAATAACCTGTGTTTCAGTCATAATGAGGTTAAAACTAGAGATGAGCGAACAGTGTTCTATCGAACTCATGTTCGATCGGATATTAGGCTGTTCGGCATGTTCGAATCGAATCGAACACCGCGTGGTAAAGTGCGCCATTACTCGATTCCCCTCCCACCTTCCCTGGCGCCTTTTTTGCTCCAATAACAGCGCAGGGTAGGTGGGACAGGAACTACGACACCGGTGACGTTGAGAAAAGTAGGCAAAACCCATTGGCTGCCGAAAACATGTGACCTCTAATTTAAAAGAACAGCGCCGCCCAGGTTCGCGTCATTCTGAGCTTGCAATTCACCGAGGACGGAGGTTTCCGTCCAGCTAGCTAGGGCTTAGATTCTGGGTAGGCAGGGACAGGCTAGGATAGGAAGGAGAAGACAACCAACAGCTCTTATAAGAGCTAAATTCCAGGGAGAAGCTTGTCAGTGTAACGTGGCACTGACGGGCTCAATCGCCGCAACCCAGCTTTCCCAGGATCCTGAATGGAATACACTGTCAGTGTATTCCCGTATACCCGATATATACCCCGATACCCGTTCCAACGGTGTGCCCCCCCACCTTCACCCCAGAAATACCCTGCAAGTCCCCTAGCAATAGAATTGGGGCTATATACACCCACAATTTTTACTACTGGTATACAGTGCCATTGTCTGACTGGGAATTCAAAGAATATATTGGGAATACAAATACCCTCATTTCTTGCTACTGCCATATAGTGCCAGTGTCTGACTGGGAATTCAAAGAATATATTGGGGTTACGTGCACCCACAATTTTTACTACTGGTATACAGTGCCATTGTCTGACTGGGAATTCAAAGAATATATTGGGAATACAAATACCCTCATTTCTTGCTACTGCCATATAGTGCCAGTGTCTGACTGGGAATTCAAAGAATATATTGGGGTTACGTGCACCCACAATTTTTACTACTGGTATACAGTGCCATTGTCTGACTGGGAATTCAAAGAATATATTGGGAATACAAATACCCTCATTTCTTGCTACTGCCATATAGTGCCAGTGTCTGACTGGGAATTCAAAGAATATATTGGGGTTACGTGCACCCACAATTTTTACTACTGGTATACAGTGCCATTGTCTGACTGGGAATTCAAAGAATATATTGGGAATACAAATACCCTCATTTCTTGCTACTGCCATATAGTGCCAGTGTCTGACTGGGAATTCAAAGAATATATTGGGGTTACGTGCACCCACAATTTTTACTACTGGTATACAGTGCCATTGTCTGACTGGGAATTCAAAGAATATATTGGGAATACAAATACCCTCATTTCTTGCTACTGCCATATAGTGCCAGTGTCTGACTGGGAATTCAAAGAATATATTGGGGTTACGTGCACCCACAATTTTTACTACTGGTATACAGTGCCATTGTCTGACTGGGAATTCAAAGAATATATTGGGAATACAAATACCCTCATTTCTTGCTACTGCCATATAGTGCCAGTGTCTGACTGGGAATTCAAAGAATATATTGGGGTTACGTGCACCCACAATTTTTACTACTGGTATACAGTGCCATTGTCTGACTGGGAATTCAAAGAATATATTGGGGTTATAAATACCCTCATTTCTTGCTACTGCCATATAGTGCCAGTTTCTGACTGGTAATTCAAAGAATATATTGGGGTTACGTGCACCCACAATTTTTACTACTGGTATACAGTGCCATTGTCTGACTGGGAATTCAAAGAATATATTGGGAATACAAATACCCTCATTTCTTGCTACTGCCATATAGTGCCAGTGTCTGACTGGGAATTCAAAGAATATATTGGGGTTACGTGCACCCACAATTTTTACTACTGGTATACAGTGCCAATTTCTAACTAGGAATTCAAAATGCGCAAGGCTCCCGGAAAGGGACGTGGACGAGGCCGTGGGCGAGGTCGGGGGAATGGTTCTGGGGAGCAAGGTAGCAGTGAAGCCACAGGGCGTCCCGTGCCTACTCCTGTGGGGCAGCAAGCATTGCGCCACTCCACAGTGCCAGGGTTGCTTGCCACATTAACTAAACTGCAGGGTACAAACCTTAGTAGGCCCGAGAACCAGGAACAGGTCTTGCAATGGCTGTCAGAGAACGCTTACAGCACATTGTCCAGCAGCCAGTCAGACTCTGCCTCCTCTCCTCCTATTACCCAACAGTCTTGTCTTCCTTCCTCCCAAAATTCCGAAGCTTTACAGAACAATAACCCAAACTGTCCCTGCTCCCCAGAGCTGTTCTCCGCTCCTTTCATTGTCCCTCAACCTGCCTCTCCACGTCACGATTCCACGAACCTAACAGAGGAGCATCTGTGTCCAGATGCTCAAACACTAGAGTCTCCTCCATCTCCGTTCGATTTGGTGGTGGATGACCAGCAACCCACCCTCATCGACGATGATGTGACGCAGTTGCCGTCAGGGCATCCAGTTGACCGGCGCATTGTGCGGGAGGAGGAGATGAGACAGGAGTTGGAAGAGGAAGTGGTGGATGATGAGGACACTGACCCGACCTGGACAGGGGGGATGTCAAGCGGGGAAAGTAGTGTGGATGTTGAGGCAGGTGCAGCACCAAAAAGGGTAGCTAGAGGCAGAGGCAGAGGTCAGCAGCTTAGGCGAAGCCAGGCCACACCCGGAATCTCCCAAGATGTTCCAGTTCGTACCCAACCCCGAAAAACTCCCACCTCGAGGGCACGTTTCTCGAAGGTGTGGAGTTTTTTCAAGGAATGCGCCGAGGACAGATATAGTGTTGTCTGCACAATTTGCCTCTCGAAATTGATTAGGGGCTCTGAGAAGAGCAACCTGTCCACCACTTCAATGCGCCGTCATTTGGAATCCAAGCACTGGAATCAGTGGCAGGCAGCAACGGCAGGACAAAGGCCGCCTGCCGTTCACGCCACTGCCACTGCCTCTGCCACTGCCTCTGCCTCTGCCACTGCCACTGCTGACTGTGCTGGCGATGCACTCCAGAGGACGAGCCAGGACACCACTTCATCTGCCTCCGCCACTTTGTTGACTTCTACCTCATCCTCCCCTGGTCCTGTCTTATCTCCTTCTCCTGCACCATCAAAGGCACCATCAGGCGTTTCTTTACAACAACCCACCATCTCTCAGACATTGGAGCGGCGGCAGAAATACACTGCTAACCACCCACACGCGCAAGCCTTGAACGCCAACATCGCTAAACTGCTGGCCCAGGAGATGTTGGCGTTCCGGCTTGTTGAAACTCCCGCCTTCCTGGACCTGATGGCAACTGCGGCACCTCGCTATGCCGTCCCTAGCCGTCACTACTTCTCCCGGTGTGCCGTCCCCGCCTTGCACCAGCACGTGTCACTCAACATCAGGCGGGCCCTTAGTTCCGCGCTTTGCACAAAGGTCCACTTGACCACCGACGCGTGGACAAGTGCATGCGGACAGGGACGCTACATTTCACTGACGGCACACTGGGTGAATGTAGTTGAGGCTGGGACTGCTTCCCAAACTGGCCCGGTGTACCTCGTCTCCCCGCCTAACATTCCTGGCAGGGACACGAGAAGAACACCCCCCTCCTCCTCCTCCTCTACCGCCTCCTCCTCCGCCACCGCCTCCTCCTCCGCCACCGCCTCCTCCTCCGCTGTTAGATTGACCCCAGCTACGAGTTGGAAACGTTGCAGCACTGGCGTTGGTAGACGTCAGCAGGCTGTGCTGAAGCTGATCAGCTTGGGGGACAGACAGCACACTGCCTCCGAGGTGAGGGATGCCCTCCTCGATGAGACGGCAATATGGTTTGAGCCGCTGCACCTGGGCCCAGGCATGGTCGTTTGTGATAACGGCCGGAACCTGGTAGCAGCTCTGGAGCTTGCCGGACTCCAACATGTTCCATGCCTGGCCCACGTCTTCAACCTAGTGGTGCAACGTTTCCTAAAGAGCTACCCCAATGTTCCAGAGCTACTGGTGAAAGTGCGGCGCATGTGCGCCCACTTTCGCAAGTCGACAGTAGCCGCTGCTAGCTTAAAATCTCTCCAGCAACGCCTGCATGTGCCACAACACCGGCTTTTGTGCGACGTCCCCACACGCTGGAACTCAACGTTTCAGATGTTGAATAGAGTGGTTGAGCAGCAGAGACCTTTGATGGAATACCAGCTACAAAACCCTAGGGTGCCACAAAGTCAGCTGCCTCAGTTTCACATCCATGAGTGGCCATGGATGAGAGACCTTTGTGACATCCTATGGGTCTTTGAGGAGTCCACAAGGAGGGTGAGCTCTGAGGATGCGATGGTGAGCCTTACAATCCCGCTCTTGTGTGTTCTGAGAGAATCCCTGATTGACATCAGGGATAACTCAGATCACACAGAGGAGTTAGGGATAGCATCCGATCCGTCACAGCTGGAGAGTAGGTCCACACATCTGTCCGCTTCACTGCGTTTAATGGAGGAGGAGGAGGAGGAGGAGGCGGAAGAAGAGTTGTCCGATGATGTGATGGTGATACAGGAGGCTTCCGGGCAACTTCGAATCGTCCCATTGTTGCAGCGCGGATGGGTAGACATGGAGGATGAGGAGGAAATGGAGATTGAACTTTCCGGTGGGGCCAGAGGAGTCATGCCAACTAACACTGTGGCAGACATGGCTGAGTTCATGTTGGGGTGCTTTACAACCGACAAGCGTATTGTCAAAATCATGGAGGACAACCAGTACTGGATCTTTGCTATCCTTGACCCCCGGTATAAAAACAACATCTCGTCTTTTATTCCGGTAGAGGGGAGGGCCAATCGCATCAATGCTTGCCACAGGCAATTGGTGCAGAATATGATGGAGATGTTTCCAGCATGTGACGTTGGCGGCAGGGAGGGCAGTTCCTCCAGTAGGCAACCAAGTTCTCACCGGTCCACACAAACGAGGGGCACACTGTCTAAGGTCTGGGACACCTTGATGGCACCCCCTCGCCAAAGTGCCGCCACGGAGGGTCCTAGTGTCACCAGGCGTGAGAAGTATAGGCGCATGTTGCAGGAATACCTTTCCGACCACAGCCCTGTCCTCTCCGACCCCTCTGCGCCCTACACGTATTGGGTGTCGAAGTTGGACCTGTGGCTTGAACTTGCCCTATATGCCTTGGAGGTGCTGTCCTGTCCTGCCGCCAGCGTCCTATCTGAGAGGGTGTTCAGTGCAGCCGGTGGCATCATCACTGACAAGCGCACCCGTCTGTCAGCTGAGAGTGCCGACCGGCTCACTTTGATAAAAATGAACCACCACTGGGTAGAGCCGTCATTTTTGTGCCCACCTGTGTAAAGCACCCCAACATGAAACTCCATGTCTGTACTCAACCTCTCCAATTCCTCCGCATCCTCATACTCATCCACCATAAGCGTTGCACAATTCTGCTAATACTAGGCTCCCTCCACCCTGATTTCCCCCAACTCTGCTGGTTAGAGGCTCCCTCCACCCTGATTTCCACCAACTCTGCTGGTTAGAGGCTCCCTCCACCATGAATTGGTCCAAACTGGGCTGTTTAGCGGCTCCCTCCACCATGAATTGGTCCAAACTGGGGTTTTTAGAGGCTCCCTCCACCATGAATTTGCCCAAACTGGGCTGTTTAGAGGCTCCCTCCACCATGAATTGGTCCAAACTGGGCTGGTTAGAGGCTCCCTCCACCATGAATTTCCCAAAACTTGGCTGTTTAGAGGCTCCCTCCACCATTAATTGGTCCAAACTGGGCTGGTTAGAGGCTCCCTCCACCATGAATTTGCCCAAACTGGGCTGTTTAGAGGCTCCCTCCACCATGAATTTGCCCAAACTGGGCTGTTTAGAGGCTCCCTCCACCATGAATTGGTCCAAACTGGGTTTTTTAGAGGCTCCCTCCACCATGAATTGGTCCAAACTGGGCTGTTTAGAGGCTCCCTCCACCATGAATTTGCCCAAACTGGGCTGTTTAGCGGCTCCCTCCACCATTAATTGGTCCAAACTGGGCTGGTTAGAGGCTCCCTCCACCATGAATTTGCCCAAACTGGGCTGGTTAGAGGCTCCCTCCACCATGAATTGGTCCAAACTGGGGTTTTTAGAGGCTCCCTCCACCATGAATTGGTCCAAACTTGGCTGTTTAGAGGCTCCCTCCACCATGAATTGGTCCAAACTGGGGTGGTTAGAGGCTCCCTCCACCATTAATTGGTCCAAACTGGGCTGGTTAGAGGCTCCCTCCACCATTAATTGGTCCAAACTGGGCTGGTTAGAGGCTCCCTCCACCATGAATTGGTCCAAACTGGGGTTTTTAGAGGCTCCCTCCACCATGAATTTGCCCAAACTGGGGTGTTTAGAGGCTCCCTCCACCATGAATTTGCCCAAACTCTGCTGGTTAGAGGCTCAATCCACCCTGATTTTCAAAACAAATGTTGGTGCCAACCTCAACTTACTACAAGGGCCAAATTCACTGCTGGTGACAAGCTCTCCTCACTGCAAGTGCCAAATACACATGTTTCAAGGTGTTTTCCTACTGTCAGAGAGGTGGTATTGAGTGTGTAAAGTGTGTAGTTGTTAGGCTGTGATGTTGGGGTAATAGAGGGTCTTTGGTGTGTTAGATGCCCCCAGACATGCTTCCCCTGCTGTCCCAGTGTCATTCCAGAGGTGTTGGCATCATTTCCTGGGGTGTCATAGTGGACTTGGTGACCCTCCAGACACGGATTTGGGTTTCCCCCTTAACGAGTATCTGTTCCCCATAGACTATAATGGGGTTCGAAACCCGTTCGAACACACGAACATTGAGCGGCTGTTCGAATCGAATTTCGAACCTCGAACATTTTAGTGTTCGCTCATCTCTAGTTAAAACAGAAAAACTGATAGGACACCATGTAAGAAGGATTATGCAATCATAGAACACTGCTCAGCAGTACTAGCATTAAGAGTTCTTTAACATTTCATGAAAATTCCAGAACTCTTAATGCTAGTACTGCTTGATTTGGAGATGCTCCATATCTAAGAAGGCTCACTGCATTAACCAAGTTATCACACAGTGCAAACCATCTATACAACTATTTATTGGTTTAATCTGATGGAAAGTTCTCCAGATGAGCAATGTGCCATAGCGCCAAATGCCCTTTGACTTGTATTTATTATAGGCATGCAGGTGCATACAGTATGTCTGGGACATAAGTCCTCTATAATATTTTAATTGGTCCCTCCAAACCAATTGGCAAATGTGTCATAAGCTTAGCTTTAGTCTCAAAGCTTCCTTATTAGCTAAAATAAAACAGCTATGAATGGAAAATGAATGTAATAAGTAGCTGGGGATTTTATTAAACTTACTATTGAACGATAGACAGGTACTAAGCAGTAGTCTGAATGGCATAGAGTAACTTATTAGAAACACCAGGAGACATCACTAGATCTGTGTTCTTATGTATAGTCTGGATTCATAAGGGGCTAGAGGTAAGTTTCCAGAAATTGTGATTACTGGCCTCCAGGAAGAGAAACTGTACAGCCATGACATAGCACTGAAATGTGGGTAGTCTTTCTGGCACAGGTCCCACGGTTCCCAATGCCCTCATCATTTCGGTTAACTGCCCATTGGTCCCTTAGACTATTTTATATACATTGATCTTTGTTGTCTGACACTTTCCCGCTGTTCTTGGTTGTCTTGGGGGGGTTAGTGTCTCAGACTACCAAAGTACACTGTGCATACAGGAATCTCAGAAGATGGTGGCTACATTACAAAAAATCAAGATGGGACTGGGAATTAGAGGAACCACACCAGAAAGGAGAGAACTGCATATTTTTTACATATATTATGATTTTTTATTTTTTGTTTTATTGTAAACCAGAGGGTGGATTTAATATATTGTGGGGAAGTTAGCTCGGTAGAAGCAGTAGTGCGGAGCCAAACAGTCAAGAAAGGGACACAAAATATGCAGCAAACTGGTTTATTTAGAAAAACAAAAAAACAGGAAAATAAATAAACCTTGACTTCAGACACAAAATGAGAAAAACAAAATACAGCTTTAGCTTCAGGCAAAAACAAAATAAAAAAAACTGCTCGTCTGAGCAACTAACTAAACAGAACTAATGACCAACTATAAGTGTATAGTAAAAAGGACCAGCAACACAGATTATCCGGTTTTAAGGAACTGCGCTCCCCTTATTGGTTGAAAAAATGGCTTTATTAAAGGACAAACACACACAACGAGTTTCGGGGCTTAAACCTCACCCTTCTTCGGGTGCAATGGTTCTATAAAAAGTATATAAAACAGACCACATGTATCTGCATCGTAAGATGTAAAACAAAGCGAGATACACAGTTACAAATGCCCAGTTATTAAGAGTACAAAAAGACTAGATAACAACTCCAAAATACAAAATTTGATATCACACTTGAAAAATACACACAATTGTGTTCAACATTAATGGACATGACTCATCATCAGCCTAATTGACAAAAGTGGATTAACACACATCATATAATGTCAAAAAATCGTATGTCAATATGTATATAAATCCTCCAGACCACTAAAACCTGCAGACAATCAAAATACAGCAGGTATATACACTTCCACCCAGTTGGCAAACTAAGGCCAAAAAAAGGCGGAAGGGTGTCTCTTCTACAATGTTGATCCGTACAACTCACAGAGGTGCATGGAAAGAGCATTCAAGAGATAATATGAACCACTTTAAAGAAAAGTACAATATATGGGGATCAACAAAACATGGTAACCATATGTGATAAAACTGTACCTAGATGGTGACCCCTTTCTGACAAATAACCAAATAATCACATATACTCATAGCCAGAGTGTCTTACCTTTACCGCTGAGCTGAATGCTTATTCGCCCGGCGGAAGGCAGAGTGTTATGTATCGTTGATGTATCATTGGTGGGCGTGGAAAGAGCAAATGCTGATTACCGTACAAATCGTTCCAGATGCATGCGCTATAGTGTGCACGTGTGTGGAAAGCAGCGCTGGGTTTCGCGTCCTGGAAAAGAGAGCATGCGCACGATCACAAAGTCGACACATGCGCACTTGGTCTCCCACATTCATACCGAGGGAAGCCATATTGGTGACTGGAAGACCGTTACCGACACACAAACAAAACAAAGTGCAATAGTGTCTCACTGGACTCAGGGTTAAAGAACAGACCCATACACCTCCTTTCACCTCATGGAACTGCACTGCGATGCAAGAGCTGCAACCTATTCTAGCTCAGCAATGAGCCAAGGATCTACACCTGGACTGAGGCCTACTCCAGATCCGCCCCGGACCACACATGTGTCAGAAACCTGGGGCTGATATATCTGGACTCCATCACTCTGCCTGTCACCTTCTCAAAATATCTATTGTTCAAAATTCAGAATTCATGCCCACTTTAAAACTTTTGAAGAAAAAAAAAATCTGAGAGCTAATTTGAAGAGAAAGCTATGAAAAGACTTTTGTATTCAAGTGTTTCTAGTGAAGGATGATGTTGATGGCTTCAGAGTAATTTACTCTATTTCCTTTGCATTGTCTACTGCTGTTTGTTGCTCCTGCTACATGTACATAACACAAGGAAAGAGGTTTAGAGGCCTGGATCGCTCTCTTTGATGTTAGAATTGCTTAGGGGGAAAAAAAAAACTGCCTGGCTGCCTAAACTATTATATCTAGCTTTATGTTCAATGCTAGTAAAGGATCATCCAGTTTATGTTAAAGAGGTTTTCCAGGATTTTTTTTTTTTTATGGTAGGTATCACGGGGTATGGATTGATACCTAGCTTCCAGAATGATCAGCAGGGATTGCTGTCGGATCTAGTACTATCCAGTCATTCAGAGCTACACTATGTGATCAAGAGTATCCAGACACCTCTAAAAACATATGGTTTTCATATTAGGTCAGTCCTGGGCAATGTGCGGCCCCTGGGCCACATCCGGCCCTCTGACTGCTTCTATCCGGCCCGCATAGCTAGTGGAAGTTTTTTCAAGGACCTGTGATGATGTCATCACAGCCTATCACCAGGATAGGCTATGACTCATTAGTGGGCGGAGCCACACGGGACTGTGTGCTTGATGCAAGCTGCCAGCAATGGAAGCTGCTGGATGATAAAGAGAGAAGAGACAGCATGTGTGAGCAAGAGGGGGGAACTAGGGGCAGATGTAGGGGGGCAGTTAAACTGAATGCACATGGAGAGGGGACATTAAACTAGGGGGCAGATGGAGGGTGACATTAAACTGGGACAGCTGGAGGAGGATATTAAACCATGGGGGGTAGCTAGAGGGACATGTCTGCCTCTAGTTGCCACCAGTTTATGGTCCCCTCTAGTTTCTGCTGGTTTATACTGGGGCACCAGGAGAGGGACTTAATACTGTGGGACATTTGGAGGGAATGTGGGTGGAGATAAATTTGCCGCTGTGCATGGGCCCTCTAAAATCGTTACAATTTCTCATGTGGCCCCATGGGAAAATTAATTGCCCACCCCTGTTCTAAATCATTAGTATCACATTATCTTACTTTCTTATATAGCGCCATCCTAATCCGCAGCACTTTACAGATATTGTCAGTCATTGTCCCATATAGGGTGCATAATCTAAAGTCCCTATCAGTAAGTCTATGGGATGTGAGAGGAAACCGGAGTACCCTGGGGAAACCCACATGAACATCACCTACGATTCTATGGTGTATAAGACACTAATTTGTATACAAGAGGAAATGTATTTAATCTCTATGCAGAATTCACAACACAATGTAGGCATCTACAATGTAGCTCTGTTTATGGAAGTTGATATCTCTTTCGAGGATAGACATTTCTAGTAAAGTATGAGCTGGGCATATGGCTACACCTACATCAGCAGAACAGCTGAAAAATATTTCACTTGACTAAATTCCATTATTAAATAGAGATACAGAACTGAAAATGACGATCCTGTCCCTGTACTTTCACGATACATGGGAACAGACCTCAATATCAGAAGGAAATAATAGCTTTCATTCAGCATGAATTGTCTACCACATTGTCAAAAGATGGGAGCACCTGATAAGAGAAGTTTCTTTTTGCAATCTACCATATATGCAAGATATATGGTAGATGATAGGCAGCCAAGCACACTGTCCATATCAGGCAGGGAATGGTAGAAGAGTCATGGACAGCATGGTGGCTCGGTGGTTAGCATCCCACTGGAATCCTAGGTGCAATCCAACCATGGACAACATCTGCAAGGAGTTTGTATGTTCTACCCGTGTCTGTGTGAGTTTCACCCCACACTACAAATACATACTGATAGGGAATGTAGATTGTCAGCCCTATATGGGACAGTGACTAAATGTCTGTAAAGCGCTGCAGAATATGTTGGTGCTATACAAGTAAGCAATATAAATACTACAAGTGTCCCATAAAAGGGTCAATTTGGCCATCATACTGAAATTCATGCAAGGGGATCAGACATCTAGTATGCTATGATAAGATATAACATTTCATATACAGTCTATGGCTGCAACATAAAAACCATGCAGTGCTAATGACTCCAAGTAAAGGCCTTGCACCACATTACTAGTATATTCCTTCCTGGTCATGGCTTCCTGACTCATCCGAGTTATATGGCACAGTACACTGTACAAGGTTTAGCCATGTAGATACATCAGCTCTATTTCTTCACAGTAGGTAGACAGCAAGGTCACTGTGTAAGAAAAATGCCCAAGAATCTACAGTATATTTCTTCATTTTCAGGATCAACAGGGGTCCCAGAGGTCAGACTTCCCAATGATTATAATGTCATGGCATATCATGGCATGATTGTTGGGGGTACACCCTGTGGTTTAGCTCACCGTAGCTGCACAGCTCTATTTACGTGGAGGACAAGACAGCAAGATACCAATAGAGACAAAAGGATAAGGAGGCATGTGTATGTGAACAATATAATAAACATACAAATAAATGACCATCATATGACCCCTAAATATACCTGAAGAAATATGGGTTATGGTATATGATTATGGTGGGGGGGCGTCATCCGGCCTGAGCTTCTTCAACGCTCTTCTAACAGCATTTAACTATATACATTACAGCACAGTCATGGACAGGAGGCAATACTTTGGAGCTTATTCATTGAGGTCTATGGCAGAGGGTTTTTTTTATAGATCTGCTAGGTGCAGGGAGAAGGAGAAGAAAAGTAGGACTGCGATATCATCTGTGGTGGATATAAGGATAGGTCACTATGGGTGCTATCTGTAAAGGTGTTTTCTTCTATTGTAATTCTGTTAGAAATCTTGACTGTGATGTAAATGAGGTGAAAGCTGTTTTAAAAAGCCCTATGGAATTGGCAAGTGTCTCTCTAACTAAATATAGTGGTAAGAGTGAAAATTGCATGACTTAGTGTTTATTTTATGCTTATTTTTAACTATAGATAGTTATCGTATATACTCGAGCATAAGCCGAATTTTTCAGCACAGTTTTTGTGCTGAAAAAGCCCCCCTCGGGTTATACTCGAGTCAAGCAAAAAAAATATTTTTTGGAGGGGGGAGGGGAGGGGGGTCTATGACCAACCGCAATAGTAATGTATAGAATCTCCCATAAAATAGTGAAAAAAAAGCTTTAAAAAATATAATAAAAAAATAAAGTAAATAAAAGTTCTAACTCACTCCTTTCCCTAGCATACATATAAATGTAGAAAATGACTGTGAAACACAAATACATTAGGTATCCCTGTGTCTGAAAGTGCCCGGTCTACTGAATATAGGGTATCTGCAGTGCTCCTGTTCCGTCGGGAAGGGGTTAATAGGAGCATTGCAGATACCCTATATTCAGCCACGCTGAATTCCAAGTGGGGGAAGAAAAAACAGTCCTCAAGCTCAGGGAAGGGGCAGACAGACAACCAAAACACCCAGCACCCACTTCCCCAGCACTTACTGCACCCAAAAACTCCGACCATATTAATTTTTGAAATTTTCCAGTAGCTGCTGCATCCCCCCCCCCCCCCCCGGCTTATACTAGAGTCAATAAGTTTTCCCAGTTTCTTGTAGGAAAATTAGGGGCCTTGGCTTATATTCAGGTCGGCTTATACTCGATTGTATATGGTACATGGAATTTATATGTTCAGAACACAAAAATTCTTTTTTTTTTTTTTTTTTTTTAAAGTCACGTTAAATTTTGCTACAGCTATTTTATTGACCTTTAGGCTGAGTTCACACACAGAGTTTTTTGGTCAGAAATTTAGTCAGGAATCCACCTCAAAATCAGCCTCCAAAAAAAGCCTACCAATAGAACTCTATTGGCAGGCTTATTTTGGAGGCTGATTTTGAGGCCGATTCCTGACCAAATTCCTGACCAAAAAACTCAGTGTGAACTCAGCTTTAGGGCCCATTCCCATGGAATAATGCTGCGCTCATTCTGACACGTAAACGAGTGTCAGAGTGAGCGCTTCAGAACAGAATCCTATTGACTTCAATGGGTTCCATCTTACATGCACTAGACGTTGAAATCAATGGGAGGCTTTTTAACCTATTGATTTCAATGTGTTACGTGTGTAAGACGGAACCCATTGAGGTCAATGGGATTCTGTTTTGAAGCGCCCACTCTGACACGTATTTACGTGTCAGAATGGGTGGCGCGTTACATCATGGGAATGGGCCCTTACAATTATTTTATGAAGAACCACAGAGGGTCCAAGAAATGTGGCCATACTGTGGACCCTAACACTAATCTATATTTGTCCTTCTGAATAATTGTATAGGCAGTGACTATTGAATGACAGACAGTATCATAGTCTCATCTGAGAGTGGAGTGTACTTGATATGCTCAGGATTTTCCTTACAGATCCATAAGCAATAGAAAGGCTAAGCAGCCATATACCACATCATTTTAGTACATATAATATACAGAATCCTCTCCTCTTATTCTGCCATCTCCTCTAAATTCAGAGCAAGTTCTAAAAAAATAAAAATAAATACAATTTCTTGTAAACTTGATTTTTATCTACAGTAAATGTCCAAAACAGCAATTTCATCCAAATCACAACTACAGAGCGGCAAGGACAAGGTTAGTGGTTTCCTTCTCTGTTTTACCCCAATAAATAGTGCATGTAATTTATAAATCGTTTATTTTCACAGAACATTTGTGGCCGGGCAATGCCATAGCAACCCAGAGTGAATATTGTACAGGGAATTCATAAAGATTTATCAGCTAACCTTCACATCAGGTCAGAGCATTCAGATGTATGTGTTAGGCGGGAAACACTAAAAGTTACTTAAATACTATCATACAGTATGAACGGAGTAATATCACTTACCGCCATTACTTCCTGCTGTCAAGCTTTGTTTTAGACCATCAATGTTTTTGTAAATGCAAAAAAAAAACAAAACACTTGTTTAGAGGTCAAAGTGAATGTTGGCCGAGCCATGACTTATATCCATTGTGGTGAACCACCGTGATAAATTAGGGTTCGTCTATGCTCAACCTTCATCAAAAACAGCCACGGTGATGCCTCACTCTACTGCTAACCTTGGTGTGGTTGTATTACTCTAGATGGCCGGATTAAACATGGTTTATTTAGTTTCTATACTCATAAAACTTTATATTGTTTATACCATTTTTTGCATGGACATAACCCATATCATGTCCTTCCCCTTCATTTTTGAAAATAAAAAACAGAAGGTTATTTTATGAAGTGCAGGGAGAACATACAAACTACTTGCAGATGTTGTTCCTGGCAGGTTTCAAACTCCAGGACTCCAGCGCTGCAAGACTGCAGTGCTAACCACTGAGCCACCATGTTGCCCCGAATAAGCCCTGTTTATGTCTCCTCCTGACACCTTCCATATACAGTTAGTGGGTGCTCTTCAGGGGATTTATTGGAGGCAAGACACATTGATAGTCTTGGATGGAAACAACTGAAACCCCGCGTGGCTCCCCGCGTCACTCTGTGAACTTACCATAAGGCTGTTTTATCCAAAATAGTGTTATTTATCTTATATGCTGAATACCATAAAGAAACAAATACTGCAATACACAAAGATATGTGTTTTGAACACCTCACCCCCCCAAAAAAAAACAAACAAAAGCAATAAAAAGTCATCAAAAAGCTGCACACACCAAAAAATACAACCTGCCCTGTAAAAAGGAGCCCCCACATGGCTCCCCTCAAAAAAAAAAAATATATATATATATATATACAGTCCTATGAAAAAGTTTGGGCACCCCTATTAATCTTAATCATTTTTAGATCTAAATATTTTGGTGTTTGCAGCAGCCATTTCAGTTTGATATATCTAATAACTGATGGACACAGTAATATTTCAGGACTGAAATGAGGTTTATTGTACTAACAGAAAATGTGCAATATGCATTAAACCAAAATTTGACCGGTGCAAAAGTATGGGCACCTCAACAGAAAAGTGACATTAATATTTAGTAGATCATCCTTTTGCAAAGATAACAGCCTCTAGTCGCTTCCTGTAGCTTTTAATCAGTTCCTGGATCCTGGATGAAGGTATTTTGGACCATTCCTCTTTACAAAACAATTCAAGTTCAGTTAAGTTTGATGGTCCCCAAGCATGGACAGCCCGCTTTCAAATGATCTGAAAACAAAGATTGTTCAACATAATTGTTCAGGGGAAGGATACAAAAAGTTGTCTCAGAGATTTAACCTGTCAGTTTCCACTGTGAGGAACATAGTAAGGAAATGGAAGACCACAGGGACAGTTCTTGTTAAGCCCAGAAGTGGCAGGCCAAGAAAAATATCAGAAAGGCAGAGAAGAAGAATGGTGAGAACAGTCAAGGACAATCCACAGACCACCTCCAAAGAGCTGCAGCATCATCTTGCTGCAGATGGTGTCACTGTGCATCGGTCAACAATACAGCACACTTTGCACAAGGAGAAGCTGTATGGCAGAGTGATGAGTAAGAAGCCATTTCTGCAAGCATGCCACAAACAGAGTCGCCTGAGGTATGCAAAAGCACATTTGGACAAGCCAGCTTCATTTTGGAAGAAGGTCCTGTGGACTGATGAAACAAAGATTGAGTTGTTTGGTCATACAAAAAGGCGTTATGTATGGCGTCCAAAAAAACAGCATTCCAAAAAAAACACTTGCTACCCACTGTAAGATTTGGTGGAGGTTCCATCATGCTTTGGTGCTGTGTGGCCAATGTCGGCCCCAGGAATCTTGTTAAAGTTGAGGGTCGCATGGATTCCACTCAGTATCAGCAGATTTTTGAGAATAATGTTCAAGAATCAGTGACGAAGTTGAAGTTACGCCGGGGATGGATATTTCAGCAAGACAATGATCCAAAACACCGCTCCAAATCGACTCAGGCATTAATGCAGAGGAACAATTACAATGTTCTGGAATGGCCATCCCAGTCCCCAGACCTGAATATCATTGAACATCTGTGGGATGATTTGAAGCGGGCTGTCCATGCTCGGCGACCATCAAACTTAACTGAACTTGAATTGTTTTGTAAAGAGGAATGGTCCAAAATACCTTCATCCAGGATCCAGGAACTTATTAAAAGCTACAGGAAGCGACTAGAGGCTGTTATCTTTGCAAAAGGAGGATCTACTAAATATTAATGTCACTTTTCTGTTGAGGTGCCCATACTTTTGCACCGCTCAAATTTTGGTTTAATGCATATTGCACATTTTCTGTTAGTACAATAAACCTCATTTCAGTCCTGAAATATTACTGTGTCCATCAGTTATTAGATATATCAAACTGAAATGGCTGTTGCAAACACCAAAATATTTAGAACTAAAAATGATTAAGATTAATAGGGGTGCCCAAACTTTTTCATAGGACTGTATATGTGTTGCTCCCTAGAAAACATATATAATATGTGTAGGCAGATATGGAAGATATTGAAAAAGTTGTCAAACCTTAATAACCAATCTACTCTACATCCTTAAAGGGTTAATCTGTCCCAGTTAATCCCCCCCTTCCCCCATCTTCACCAAATACGGCAGTCATTATTAAGTGGCCTGCTGCATGTCAGATATTTTCTATACAGTATTAATGGCCATTCATTTCACACATGGACGCCCCTGTAGCTTATGGATGCCAGGTATTTTCTGCACTACCTAATGGAGGGGACACATCCCCCACACTGTATTATAGAGGGGGTATTATCTCTAATACAAATAGGAGCTTGCATATTGTAAGGTGTATGTTTATTAATGTTAGCATTATTATAAGGAGCTCTGCCAGCAGTCCTATGTAAAGACTGATATAACAGTAAGTGCATATGAGACGCCAGTGCTATATCTCTATGTTGTAATACATGGCTTTCTGTTTTATGTAGTAATGTACGTTGTTGTATTCGCAGCTCCATCTGATAAATCTGTGGTCCAGAAAATGACTCTTCTTTATAGCTGTGCTCCCTCCCAGTGGAAGGCCGAAAACCACAGCATGATGAATGCTGGTGAAATATCAAGTGCCAGGGCACAAGGTCACGTATTGAAGCAGGAAGGTGGTAAGCTCCAGAGAACCGCGGCACATTACAGTCCTCAGAATATGAAAGAGCTGCAAAACACAGAGGTGGCATAAAAACTGCTGACTTTAATCATCTGTCCTTTTCCCTATTTGATGTAGCCTAGCATATTTTATGTCATATGTTACCAGGATATTGTCTGTAGCACAGATTTCATTCCTAACATGTATACATCCCCAGCTGGAATTATGCGCAGCCATTACTCTTTTTCTAAATCACATTTAACAGGAAAAATTTTCTGTGAAACATCAAATTAAACCATAAAAAGACAGATATATAACTATAAGCATATTTACAGAATGAAAGATAGATATAGATAGGTATTTCTAAGGGTGCATTCACACTGAGTAAACGCTAGCTTATTTTGTAGAGTAAAATTACACTTGTAAATTTTGCTATCCCATTGACTTCAATGATATTTTTTTACAAGTGTAAAAATACGCCTGTAAAAAATACGCCTGTAAAAAATACGCCTGTAAAAATACGCCTGTAAAATGTCATTGAAGTCAATGGGATAGCAAAATTTACAAGTGTAATTTTACTCTACAAAATAAGCTAGCGTTTACTCAGTGTGAATGCACCCTGAGGGTACAAAAATCTGGACATTTATGAAATTATGATTAGCGCAAATATCCAATGATTTTGCAACATAAAAACCATCAGACCCTTTAAATCAGATGAGACCATTTCTAACTTACAGTCTGACAAATGATGATGGATTTTATGTTATTTCAATACGCCATCACTGTATGATCAGACGGCTCTGACCACTGAGACCCTGAGAATAACTCGCACTGAGGTCCCTCCAATGACTAAGGATGGTGGCCCATGAACTCTGTAAAGAGAGACATCTCGAAATGCGTCAGCTAATTACGCTGCATCTATCCCACCCAACTATACCACCATGCGTCTGTGATTGTCATGTTTTAAAAGGTATTGTGAATAAATAAAGGAAATTATTTTATTTCAAGAGGAAGTGCTGGATGTCAGTTTTTACCGCACTCTGTAAAGATGGTGTGCCCAGCCTAACTTATAAAGGGAGTCTATCATCAGAATCCAGCATATCAACCCCTGCAGATAGATAGGTTAACGTAGAGTATTATCACCTTGTGAATCAGTGCCTCCGTTACAGAGATAGCTTTAGGGCAACAAGGGCATTGCCATGGCTCCAAAGAGTTAAGCGGCATTGCTTGCGTTGTTCCAAAGAACTCTATTCTATATTGATATAAACAGTTTCTGGTTTGCTGTTTTTTTGTTTGGGGGGTTCCCCTCCTTCAGTTCCTAAACAGTAATGGCTGGCCATACATGCTTAATGATTAGAGATGAGTGAACAGTGAAATATTCAATATTCGTTATACGTTTCGAATAGTCCCTCAATATTTGACTATTCGAACAAATATCGAACCCCATTATAGTCTATGGGGAAAAACCAATCGTTTTCAGGGGAACCCACAATTCGACTCAGGAGGGTCACCAAGTCCTCTATGACACCTCAGTAAATGATGCCAACACCTCTGCAATGCAACTGGGACAGCAGGGGAAGCATGTCTGGGGTCATCTAACAAGCCCAAGTCACAGTTTTACCCCAACATCACAGCCTATCAACTACACACTTTCCACACTCAAAAAAAAACACTATGAAAGTGGAAAAATACCTGGAAGCCTTCTTTCCTCCCCAATTGGATGGACAGAAACCCAAATTTTAAGCTAAAGAAACATTACCAAGCAACCCTTTAAATCACTTTGCCCATGATAACCACAGATGGAATAGGCAATGGGAAATGCAACAGTACCCACCCTGAACTGTCATTGTGGATGTGTGTGTGTGTGTGTGTGTGTGTGTGCACGCGCGCGCGCGTGTGTGTGTGAGATGTGGTAAGACCTTCCAAAATTCACTTTTCTGGCCCTTAACGTGAGCCCTTCCAAATTAAGTTGCAGGCCCTTGAGCTGAGCTACCAGCAGAGACTGAGGCCTTTGAGGTGACTTCAGCCTTTCACCAGTTTTAGGCCCTTTAAGTTAGTTGAGCCTTGCTCCAGCAGTGTTTTTGGCCCTTAGAGTGAGTAGAGCCTTGCACCAGCAGTGTTTTTGGCCCTTGAGGTGAGTTGAGCCTCTAACCAGCAGAGTTTGGGGGAATCAGGGTGGATTGAGACTCTAACCAGCAGAGTTTGGGGGAATCAGGGTGGATTGAGACTCTAACCAGCAGAGTTTGGGGGAATCAGGGTGGATTGAGACTCTAACCAGCAGAGTTTGGGGGAATCAGGGTGTATTAAGCCTAGTAGGAGCAGAATTGTGCAACGCTGATGGTGGAGCAGTATGAGGAGGAGGAGGAATTGTAGAGGGTGAGCACACACATGAAACTTCATGTCGGGGTGCTTGACACTGGTGAACATAAAAATGATGGGTTTATCCAATGGCTGTTCATTTTGATCAGCGTCAGCCGGTCAGCACTGTCAGTTGACAGCCGGCTGCGCTTATCCGTAATTATGCCACTGGCTGCGATGAAGACCCTTTCCGATAGCATGCTGGTGACAGGGTAGGAAAGGACCTCCAATGCGTACAGTGCAAGTTCCAGCCACAAATCCAACTTGGAGACCCAATAAGTGTAGGGCGCAGAGGGATCGGAGAGGACAGGGCTGTGGTCAGCCAGGTACTCCTGCAACATGCGCCTATACTTGTCCCTCCTGGTGACACTAGGCCCCTCAGTGGCGGTAGTTTGGTTGAGGGAGTGACATTAACGTGTCCCAGACCTTGGAGAGTGTGCCCCTGCCAGGTGTGGACTGGATGGCAGTTGTTAGCCTGTTGGAGGAACTCTCCTCTCTGCCGCCGAGAGCTGATGGAAACATCTCCATCATATTCTGCACCAGTTGCTTGTGGCAATCACTAATGCGACTGGCCCTCCCCTCTACTGGAATAAATTTTGTGATATTATTTTTATACCGGGGGTCGAGGATTGCAAAAATCCAGTAATGGTTGCTCTCCAGGATTTTGACAATGTGTTTGTCAGTTGAAAAGCACTGTGAGCGCAATCCGCTCTAAGTATCACCATATTGAAGTCCAAATTAATAAAGACATATTAGCATATGCTAGAGATACACACAAATTACACTCAGCTGTGGTGTAAATGGTGATTCTGCTTTAATTATGACAATGAAGCAGTATATAACACATTGCATACACAGGAACAGGTTTGGCTAGGATAATTAGCATAACATGATTTGTGGAGAAGTTGTAACAATAGTCCTGATGTATGTCTATTGGATATGAAACTGGAGAGAGCTCACACCCCTCTGAGGGCTGAGGGGGGATGTGAGTTCTCTTAAACAAAGGTAAGTTGTAGAAGACCGCATGGCCTCAAAGTCCGAAATGGAGTCTGTTAGCACATGGTATAGTGACCGCATGGTCTCACAAAATGGCAGGTCTCAAATACACAAAATAGAGGTTACACAAGCTGACATCCTCCACAAGCACCCCAACATGAATTCAGCCATGTGTGCCAGAGTGTTACTTGGCATGACTTCGCTGCCCCCACCAGAATGGTCACTCTCCATTTCCTCCTCCTCATCCATTTCGCCCCATCCGCGCTGCAGCAATGGGACGCAATGAACTATCCCACTAGCCTCCTGTGTGACAATGAGATCATCTGCCACTTCGTCATCATCCTCCTCCTCCTCCTCTTCCTCCGTCAATATACGTTGTGAAGCGGACAGGAGTGTGCACTGACTATCCTGCTGGGATGGTTCGCTCCTATGCCCGACTCCTCAGCGTACAATGCATTATCCCTGATGGCGATGAGGGATTCTCGCATCACACACAGGAGTGGGATTGTTACACTCACGAGTGCGTCATCACAGCTGACCCTCTTGGTGGACTCCTCAAAGATACACAAGATCTTGCGTACGTCTGCAATCCATGACCACTCATCGTGCAGAAATTGCGGGAGCTGACTCTGAGGAACCCTTGGGTTTTGGACATGGTACTCCATCAAGGGTCTCTGCTGCTCATACACTCTGCTCAACATGTGGTATGTCGAATTCCAGCGTGTGGGGACGTCGCACAACAGCCGTGTTCTGGCAGATGGAGGCGTTGCGTTTTGAGGCTAGCAGCGGCTACTGTAGACTTGCGAAAGTGGGCACACACTTTTGACATGTATGGCAGATTATACTGTAAATATCTTATAGATGCAGGTCCCACCTCCTTGGTACACACTTTACTCCAAAACGACCTCTCTCTTGCCTGGTGAGACAACATCAGCGTCCAAGATTGACTGGAGAGGTGACCATGAATATGCACAGTTTTCTCTAGTCACTTCTTCAGGAGTAAGAAAAACAGAATTTACAATTGTATCAGTGACTCTAAGAAATGAACTGCAGACTTTCATGGCCACATCTACAGTACATTTATTCTTACTTGAATTCAATAGCCAGACCTTTGGCTCCTTCGCCTAAAGAAGTAAGAACTTAAGAAAAAAAAAGTGCAGGTCCCCGAGGTGAAACCCTCATTTATATGAAATTTATGGTATATCCTTTGTATATGCTATAAGTGTAAGGTGAGCAATACTCATGCAAGGAATAATTGTTACATGCACATGTGAAATATCTCATTATCTTCAGCTAGCATATAGTGGTGCAATATTTAGTTTACAGGACATGTCTGACAGCACATTGCATAGATTTTGCCGTTTGCTGCAATAGTACAATTGGTACACAGTGATTGTGCATAAGAAAAGCTCATTAGTCTGTAAAGGTCACAGTCTGTTTTATCGGAAACTTCTACAGGAAACTCAGCTATGGCTTTCCATAAAGTAAATATTTTGTCTCTAATTTTTCAGCCATTATGAAGTATCTGTACAAATACGGTGTATATAATAGAGTGGATTTATTAAGACTTCTGTTTTCTACAACTGTTTCCTATTAATAAATCAGGTGCAAATCCATGCACCAGAATGGAAATTGAGAACATACCCTAACAACAACAGTCTTCCCAAGGGAATGGAAATGGTGGTAGCTCCCCACTACATCATTGCTTCCATCAGTTAACACTGCAACCTCCACCTGAGACCCTGACACTTGTTGCGCCTCTTACTTCTTCTGGGGCGCTTTCAATGCTGATATTAATTAGGGCATACTAGCCAACGGGGAGGTAACACTGTGGTCTCTCTGAGGATAGGGTCTCTGTGTGTTGTATGTCAAGCAATGCTACTGCCACTTGGCTAGTAGAGTCTAATATGCCACCACACTAAAAGGACTTATATCTTTGGAATGGCTGAATGGATCTGGATAAACAAACCACTAAAACGCCCAGGGTGACATCACAAATGTATGTCATTGGGCTTTTCAGATTAGATAATAAGTCCACTTTAAGGCTGAAGGCTCATGGGAAGTAATAGCAGGTAACCTGCTGTGATCTGCAAGAGTAGAGTAGTATATGAGTTTTCTATAAATATCAACCACTTGCTGTGCATGTGCAAAGTGACCTGTACAGTAGGTTTGAAAGATTATTTGTAAGGCAATTGCTAGGACAGCAATTGCCCAGTAGCTGCTGGTGAACCCTAGGGGAAAGGGGCACAATAGACCCTGAGTCCTAAGCTGAAATCCCTTCACTATCCCTTCCTGCTTGCCGGTCCTATCCTAAGCAATACATGGCTACTGGTCGACGGGCCCTTCCTATATAAGTGACAACACAGAACAAAGACAAGACAAACAACAACAAAGGGAGGTCAGCTAGCCAAGGGTCCTGTAACAGTCAAGCAACACAGTACAGAATCAAAATCCAAGAGAATAGTCACAAGGGTAAGCCAGAGGACAGCAATACAATAGTAGCAGACAGAGGAGTTAAGCAGGGACAAAGTCACAGAATAGAGTCTCAATAGCCGGCGAGCCTGTGTGGGCTGATGGCCTATATACAGTCCTATGAAAAAGTTTGGGCACCCCTATTAATCTTAATCATTTTTAGTTCTAAATATTTTGGTGTTTGCAACAGCCATTTCAGTTTGATATATCTAATAACTGATGGACACAGTAATATTTCAGGATTGAAATGAGGTTTATTGTACTAACAGAAAATGCGCAATATGCATTAAACCAAAATTTGACCGGTGCAAAAATATGGGCACCTCAACAGAAAAGTGACATTAATATTTAGTACATCCTCCTTTTGCAAAGATAACAGCCTCTAGTTGTTTCCTGTAGCTTTTAATCAGTTCCTGGATCCTGGATGAAGGGATTTTGGACCATTTCTTTCTACAAAACAATTCAAGTTCAGTTAAGTTTGATGGTCGCCGAACATGGACAGCCCGCTCTCAAATGATCTGAAAACAAAGATTGTTCAACATAGTTGTTCAGGGGAAGGATACAAAACGTTGTCTCAGAGATTTAACCTGTCAGTTTCCACTGTGAGGAACATAGTAAGGAAATGGAAGACCACAGGGACAGTTCTTGTTAAGCCCAGAAGTGGCAGGCCAAGAAAAATATCAGAAAGGCAGAGAAAAAGAATGGTGAGAACAGTCAAGGACAATCCACAGACCACCTCCAAAGAGCAGCAGCATCATCTTGCTGCAGATGGTGTCACTGTGCATCGGTCAACTATACAGCGCACTTTGCACAAATAGAAGCTGTATGGGAGAGTGATGAGAAAGAAGCCGTTTCTGCACGTACGCCACAAATAGAGTTGCCTGAGGTATGAAAAAGCACATTTGGACAAGGCAGCTTCATTTTGGAAACAAAAATTGAGTTGTTTGGTTATAAAAAAAGGCGTTATGCATGGCGTCCAAAAAGAAACAGCATTCCAAGAAAAACACATGCTACCCACTGTAAAATTTGGTGGAGGTTCCATCATGCTTTGGGGCTGTGTGGCCAATGCCGGCATCGGGAATCTTGTTAAAGTTGAGAGTCGCATGGATTCCACTCAGTATCAGCAGATTCTTGAGAATAATGTTCAAGAATCAGTGACGAAGTTGAAGTTACGCCGGGGATGGATATTTCAGCAAGACAATGATCCAAAACACCGCTCCAAATCCTCAGGCATTCATGCAGAGGAACAATTACAATGTTCTGGAATGGCCATCCCAGTCCCCAGACCTGAATATCATTGAACATCTGTGGGATGATTTGAAGCGGGCTGTCCATGCTCGGCGACCATCTAACTTAACTGAACTTGAATTGTTTGTCCAAAATACCTTTATCCAGGATCCAGGAACTGATTAAAAGCTGCAGGAAGCGACTAGAGGCTGTTATCTTTGCAAAAGGAGGATCTACTAAATATTAATGTCACTTTTCTGTTGAGGTGCCCATACTTTTGCACCGGTCAAATTTTGTTTTAATGCATATTGCGCATTTTCTGTTAGTACAATAAACCTCATTTCAATCCTGAAATATTACTGTGTCCATCAGTTATTAGATATATCAAACTGAAATGGCTGTTGCAAATACCAAAATATTTAGAACTAAAAATGATTAAGATTAATAGGGGTGCCCAAACTTTTTCATAGGACTGTATAGGAAGCCCAGGACCAGCCCCAGATCTGATTGGAAGACAGGCTGACACTCACAAAGGCAAGGCTAAAATTAACCATTTGATGAACAGAGAGAAACAAGGTGCAGGAGACAGGTGTGGTAAAAATACAATTACTGAGATAGAGCAGTGTTCACACAGAGCAAAGAAAAACACTAAGTAAGGAATCAAACTGAACTTGCCTCTTGTGCCTCAGTTTGCAAGCGGAGGGTGGTGCAGAAACCCGAACAGGCAGAGACGTTACATTATTGTCCTGGGTTCCACCGTCTGCTGTTATCCTTTGCAATGCAAAGGCTGAAAGTTGTTGGAATCCTACAGTGACTATAAGTATCCTAAAATGATAATCCTAAACTTGTCATCTTGGCATGACCAATGGACGTAATAGGTGTGGTTGGAAGAAATAAAAATCCTTCTAATCTCATACAGCCCAAAATATTGCAGCACCACCAATGAGCTACAGGGGCATGACCATGACTAGGTAACAGGACAGGTAATACTGAACAACCCTAGAACTATAAATCTGCTGCCGTTAGAGAACAATTGTATATTGGGTGTATTGTGATAATTGACTCTGCTAATTCTACAGATTGTGACTTTCCAGAAATCTGCATTTGCTCTCATAATATACCATTAATTAAATCTGTAACAATAAACGTAACAGGAGACTTAGAATTAACAAGAGTATTGTCCCTCCTGCTTTACCCCAGTCGATATGGCTTCCATGGCAAATTCAATTTCAGAATAAACAATATATCTGGAGAACCTGGAGATCTGGAACTGTGCCAGTGTGTCAGCGCAAACAATGAGTCATTGTAAACTTCATATGAAACATACAATTTCGTTCAACAATGATCCGTTTATAGGATTTCCTCAAAGCCTCACAGTTTGTTTCCAAAGACTGTTATTGCCTATCAAGAGAAATGCTTACAATCTGGCGTACTGTAAAGTCCATGATGACTTCAGTGTTTGTGGTGTTACAGGGCTTAGTACCCAAAAGTATGTACCCATGTTCCCCATATACTTTAAGAATTGTTACCTCTTAATGGTAGACATAGTAATGTCTGAACAGATTATTAGTTGCTCGGAAATAATGATTCGGACTTATAAAGCAAAACTGGTGGACACAAAAGGAACCCTACATGCTTTTCCACTTGGATCAATCTTTGCCAAAATGTGTAATATGAGATGATCAGGTTTTAAAAAGAAAAAACAACATGATTTTGCAATACTGTAGATGTCTCAGCCATATGTGTCTGTGCACTGCTACCTAGTGGTTGTTCTGTGAACTGCAGCCTGATTAGGGACTTTCATGTATGTACATTTATGTTCATGTAGCAATATTATATCAAAGTGAACATATCAGGGGTATGATATGCTCTAAACCATGCACTGGTCCTTATGGACCAATAGTTTGATGTCCCAAATAACCTAAACTCAACTTTGTAACTACATTTAAAAGAAACAAACCTATATATTTACCTAGAAACCAGGAAGTCTCATCGGACTCATCTAAGTCCCAGAGCATAGAAGGTACTTGCATTTGGGGTCAAATTCATTGGCAACCTAAAAACCTGTCACCACTGTAAAGCGTAACTAAAATTACGGACAACTTTTGATTTTTCTGGCAGTTTTTGTGTCATAAATAAATTTTGTAACTTTATTAATAAATTGTGGATCCTTTCTGTGAAATCTGGAATTTGTTCCCTCTTTCCACTTCAGTTATATCTCGGACAATGTAAAACACACAAAGTTGCTTTTGGTGTCACATGAAAAAGGAGAGTCTCTCTTCACTTCTCTTTTCTCTTCTTTGCACCTCTATCTAAATTATTTTTAAAAAATTTACATTTATTAAAAATCTCAATCCCGACATTGTTTTCAATCAATGATATTTCTGGAAATAATTTCGATAGCACTGCAACTTTGGTGTCATATGAAAGAAGGGACTTTCATAAGACATGAAATTGACATTTTACAATGTCCGAGATACAACTGATTGAAGTGACCCTCCCCTCATTTTCTCTGCATATTACTCAGCCCCGTACAACCGTACACCGTAACATTCAGTAAGAGGCAGGAACAGCTCTCAATACAGAAGCAAGGGAAAGAGTGAACAAATTCAGGATTTCACAGAAAGCAGCCAAAATTTTTCAATAAATTGTATTACAGAATTTATTTACAAAATGTTTATATTTGTAAAAATGTTTAACTTTTAATTGTCCATAAATTAAAATTTGAGTTCCCTCAGTCACCTAGGCCAGAATGCAACTTATACCTATGATACCTTTGCATCCCCTAAAGCTATGCCCCTACTTGTTTAAACTGTTAGAACTCAATATATTAAAAAATATGATTTTTCCTGGAACTATTATTTCAATACAAAGTGAACTATGGAAAGATGTACAATCAATGCATGAAATACCGCACTGTTATATCACCGTATATGCTGCAGGTTATTATTGATTTATAAAGAGCCATATATAACACGTTGTCCTAGCATCAGCCTGATAGATGGATTGCTTAAACTGCTATGCCGTCTGATATAAATTGTGATGAACTTCTACGGTCTGGTTATTGGGAGATAAATTATTGAATATGAAGAGGATGGAACTGTGGGTACGATTCTGTAACCATGCCGTATATTGCATATTCAGTTATCTGTTGTTTAGATGTGTTTTAATTAAGTGAATCCATTTATTGAAAGAATTGCATAAATAATAATGAGAAAATGAGTTTTCTAAACTGTGAATTCCCAGAAGAATGTATTGATTTGGCCAGACTGACCCACCATTGTATCACAGAAACCTCCAGTGGGGCCAAGCTCTGACAAAATAAAAATGAGTCCCAGAATTGCAGTAGAAAACAACCTCATTGTAGCCAAATACTTGTAATGGGTTGAATAACTGTAAATGAAAACTTACTGATGTTGTGTCCTTTGTGGGCAATGATAACAGCAAAGGTTACAATGTCATTAATGGATGAGTATATGATCTGTATTAATAGAAGTGTCCTCTCCTCTAATGGTTCTCAGTGTGATACTAAGGATAACAGTGGACAGTGCCAGGCAGCTGCTGCCAAAGCCAGTAAATTAATGGAGTGCATGAAGAAGAGGCATAGATTCACACTGCAAGAACATGATGATAGTTCTAGACCACACATGGAAAATTGTTTACAACTTTTGGCCCCTGTATATAAGAAGAACATACTGTATAGATATGAATGGACAGTATAGAGATCTGTCTAATGATATATTTATACCAAGACATGTAACTATGACAATGAGACATCATCTTCATCTACATCTATCATCATAGACAGGGATTCTTTAATGTAAGAGCATTGAGATTATGGAACTCTCTGCTACAATATCTTATAATGGCTCATTTAAGGAAAAAGGTTTAAGAGGGCCTGGACGTCATTCTAAAAAATACTAAATTACAAGTTTGGATACCAAAGGGACACTTCAGAGTCATTACTGTATATTGATAAAATATCCTTAGTATGGGTCTTCCATTTCAGACCATGGGTGTCCAATATGTGGCCTACCAATCACAGTGCATGTAGCAGGGGACAGTTAATAGACAGCTCCTTATACCGTATACTGACGGTATCACACTGTTGTGGCTCAGCTCCTTACTTCTGGAATGGGAGCTGAACAACGATTCCATGGCATGGTCAATACACGGTATATAGACCTATCTACTTCACGCTCCATACACTTCGCTTAGAACAGCTGACAGGTTGGGAAGCCAAGTACTATTGATGAGCCATTCTAAAGATAGGCTATTAATCTCCAGCCTTGGAGATCCCCTTTATAGCCTATTATTTAAATGCTTATTATTCTTTTACGCTAAGTATTTCCAAAGCAAAACATGAAGAGAGACAAACATAAAAAAAGATAAAACGTGGTAACTTCACGCTGTGTCAGTGGATGTGTGTTGGGTTTATTGACATGTTTTTATGTCTCGGGATCTGTACTTTATCTTTGATACTGGGTTTTAAGCTATTTGGAAATGATGAATCTAAATTTTGAAGGAGAAAATTCTTTACTATGTGACATCGTATTCTGCAGACAGTGTGCTTGATACATAGCTGCCGTCATCTGGCTATAAAGCATTGCCGCTACGCTCCAGAAATTGTCACATTCAGCAGTGAGCAGACAGACACACGTTGTTCATCAGACACAAATCATAGCAGGTCTGTATAGCGCAGAGTATTAGAGGAAGGCTTACAAGTCAAACTTTAGAAATGTGACAGATTCAGTGCAGATATAGGTGTCCAGGCACTTGACTACTGGAGGAGAATAAAACATAAACATGAACATTTTTCAGTTTTCCTTGGTGCATCATTTACTAAAGATCTGGGGAATTTCTGAGTCTCTGGTGGGTTGGGAAGGATAATTGTTGTGTATGAAAATAACCTATTTGACTCCCAGAGATAACATAGACAAGATCAATAATGCCAATGAAAAGTAGAATTGGATATGTTGGATATCAAAGCCCTATCCATTTGGGTAAAATAACCTGCAGCTGGAGGTGTCTGGCAACAGCTTACTCCTATCTACCAAGAGTACATAGGTGTCTAAAAGAGATGAGCGAGCAGTATTCGATTGAGTAGGTATTCGATCGAATACTACGGTATTCGAAATACTCGTACTCGATCAAATACTACTCGCTATTCGAATGGAAAAATTTGATGCAGAACCAGCATTGATTGGCCGAATGCTATACAGTCGGCCAATCAATGCTGGTTCTTCTCCTACCTTTAGAAGTCTTCTCCGTGCAGCTTCCCCGCGGTGTCTTCCGGCTCTGAATTCACTCTGCCAGGCATTGGGCCTGGGCAGAGCCGACTGCGCATGCCCGCGCTACAAGAAAATGGCCGCTTTTACTGTAAGCGGCCATTTTCTTGTAGCGCGGGCATGCGCAGTCGTCTCTGCCAAGGCCCGATGCCTAGCAGAGTGAATTCAGAGCCGGAAGACGCCGCGGGGACGCTGCACAAGGAAGACTTCTCGGAGAATCCAGCCCGACCCTCACTCATGGACTTGGTAAGTTCAATTTGATCGAATGTTGCCTACCCCTGAAACAAGCATTTTTCCCCATTAGAGTATAATAGGATTCGATATTCGATTTGAGTAGTCGAATATTGAGGGGCTACTCAAAACGAATATCGAATATCGAGTATTTAACTACTCGCTCATCTCTACTGTCTAACAAAGGTACCAACATCTGCCATGAAATGACCAGGGTTAACTCAAGATGTGGACTTGTTATCTTATATCACTGACAAGGAAAAGTACATCAAATCCAGTTTATAGTTTTCATTTTGTGTTGATCCAGAGCAAGAAAAATACCAAAAACCTGAAAAAGGTGATTCCTTCTATATGGAAAATAAATCTCTTGACTCCATATGTGGAACTAAACTCTTCCTCTAGCCTCTTTGTATGTTAATAGTCCAACCTATACAATTATCCACCCCATATGTTTGGGGGTTACTAGTTGTCATTGAAGAGATCCAGCTCTAGTATCAAGACTCACATATGAGCAATCTTGATGAAAAAGTGTTATACCTGGTACATGGCCTGAGGGAGCAGACTATGACATAGGGATTCAAAGACCACCAAAGAAAGACTCCCTCCACTGCTACAAGGATTCGAAGAGCACCAAAGAGTGTCATACCCCCTTCTTCCCTGGCCCTACACTGGTATAGCACAGTGAAGCTTTACCTGGAGTGTTCCTTTATGTGAGATTTATGTCTCTAGACAACCTCTTTAATGTTATACTTGGCTACGGCACCTCTGGTCACATTTATGACCTACCTTTTCCTATTGGAATGTGGTTCAAGTCAAATGCCATAGTAAAGCAGAAGCGGCATTTCCATCACTACATCTGCTTCTATATTCAGATCACTTTATGCACAGTGTGTTCCGGCATAGCAAGTTTATGATGCTGTTTGTCAGTTTATTTAGGGAAACATGTCGGTCTTAATATGCCAGACTTCTGTAGAAGAGTAAAATAGAATATGATGGACATATTTTCACATGTTCTAATAGACTCGGTAACAGACAGCCCTTGATATTAATTAATTTAATTAGTTTTAGTTATTCCTTTGGAAACAATAGTGTTATTTTTATGGTTTTGATCTATTATGTAGGTGTTTGCTTGAATCCCGCATCTATGATTGAATGCTGTTTACATTACACTTGACATTTGTCCCTTTGTTCTCCGGACTACTGTTCTAGAGGTCGACCTCCCCCCATCATGAAGTGATAGCTTACCTAAGGGCACAATGTAAACGGATCATCTAAATCATAGTTATGTTTTTCAGTAGACCATGATATACTGTATGTCATTGAATATTAGATATACTGTAGAAATTGTGATGTAATTTTGGGTATGGAGTCTGTCAACAGCAAACTCAATAGCAAACCAGCCACACTGCATTGTACGGGACATTATACTGACCACCATCATACCTTTATATAGTCCTATAGATGCACCATTACCTTGAAAAAGCTGTTTTTAGAAATATGTAAATCAGGTTCAAGTGCAATGTGGCCATACCGAGGGCCCCAAGGCCTATGTTTTCAGTTTTGAAACACTGAGGCTCTGGCACATCCAGTGTAATGGTAAAGGTGCCTTGAGATACCCTATTTCCCTAGCCTACACTAGGTAACCCTGAACCTGCTTAAAGACCTTATAACTGTGATAGCAGACCTATGGCAGACATGGCACTCACAGCCGTCTCTGTGGGCACCCATCTGTTGAACAGATTATACTGTGTGGGGGTCACTGTAGAGCAAATTGTAATGTGATGGGGACACTTTTTAGCAGATTAGACTGTGTAGGGGCCACTGTGGAGTAGATTGGACTGTGTGGGGTGTGGGGGCCACTATGGAGCAGATTGACTGTATGGGGGCCACTGTGGAGCAGATTGTACTGAGTAGGGGCCACTGTGGAGCAGATTGTACTGTGTAGGGGCCACTGTGGAGCAGATTAGAAGATTGGACTGTGTGGAGGCCACTGTGGAGCATATTGGATTATGTGGGGGTCACTGTGAAGCAAATTGGACTGAGTGGGGACCCTTCAGTATTTATATCACACAGTTTCTGTTTTATAGCAGACGTGATATTAGTACAGGCTGTAATAACATTACATGGTCACTATAAAACAGATCTGTGTGATGTAAATAGTGAACATTAATTCTTCAAAATTCTTCCAAATGCAGTACAAAGTTGATTATATAATTGAAAGCTCTGTAAAGCCCCATTCACATGACCGTATTTTGCGGGTCTACAATAGTTCACAATTGTGGATCCACAGAGTCTTAAGGTTAAATTCCCGTGCTGGCACTTTGTGATAAATTAGTGAGTTTTGGGTTGCAGTTTGGGCACTCAGCCTCTAAAAGGTTCGCCATCACTGCCCTATAATGTATAAATAAGGGGGACCAGTCTGAAGGTATTCTCAATCTCCTCCCCTTCAAAAAGTGAACACTTGTAAGGGGTAGTTAACAACATAAACAGCCATCAATGGACTATGGCTATTCTGTTGAATTTAGTTAGGACTGGATATGTAAAGTAAAAGTCACTGTGTGTAATGTTGTGTTGTACATATAACGGGGTGAAAAGGTTAATTTTCTTCCACTGCAGTCTTAGGTGGGACCCATAGTGGCGATACTCAGAGACGCTTTCCAAGAGGTTGCTATTCTATGGAGAATGTGTTTAAGCTATTTAGCTATCGTTTGCCCAAATGTATTATGACTTTCAATTGTGCAATTGGTGCTTTTCTGTATTGTCGTTGTAGGTGGCACCAAGACGTTCTCAAGGTGAAACCCCACATTGGCTTGACATTCAATTACGCTGGGGCCAAGGCATACTGTATAAAGACCTTTATGCTTTTCCAGTGAGTCCATGCATGGCCTCTGATCAGGTTATTTGGTTCTACATGTTCTCAGGAAGCAGCCACCGTGACACAGGAATTTCAAGCCTGGTCCACAAGTACAGCTGGAATGTTGCATGTGAGAACATGAAGGATACTCGTAGGCTCATGTGAGAGAAACCTGGATCAGGGCTCCTTCACACTACTGATACGCTGCCTGATTCTGAACGTTAAAACACGGTCAGAATCAGCGCGTATAAAGCAGATCCCATTCATTTCAATGGGGAGCCGGCATACGAGCGCTCCCCATTGAAATGAATGGGCTGCTTTTTTCTCTACGAGCGCTCCCATTGAAGTGAATGGGAAGCGCTCACGTGTACGGCTCGGACTGAGCCGAGCGCTGAGCCCCTTCACACGGTGAGCCGTACACGTGAGCACTTCCCATTCACTTCAATGGGAGCGCTCGTAGAGTAAAAAGCACCCCATTAATTTCAATGGTGAGCGCTCGTATGCCGGCTCCCCATTGAAATGAATTTGATCTGCTTTATACGCGCTGATTCTGACCATGTTTTAACGTTCAGAATCAGGCAGCGTATCAGTAGTGTGAAGGGGCCCTGATCCAGGTTTCTCTCACATGAGCCTACGAGTATCCTTCATGTTCTCACATGCAACATTCCAGCAACATTCAGAATCAGGCAGCGTATCAGTAGTGTGAAGGGGCCCTCATACTGTTTTGTGTGTCATATACTGCAAAGTCTTGGTTCCAGTAACTAAAGAGTGTCTGGTTGTTCACTAGTACATAGTTAAGATACACCTTTGGTGTATCTTCCATGGAGGAATAGTTGGCAATTGGTATGGGGTGCATGGAGGGAGGGAGCCCTGGGACCCTTCTTTTGACATTTTGATCCCTTTTAATGTCTGATTTCTACAAACACTGTCTTTCTTTACCCTGCCATTTTTTGGAAGGGGAGATCAAGTATTACTGTGAGTCCTATGTACAGCCCTGCCATAACCATCTTGCGTTGCGCCTCCTGTTACAATATTCTTACACACTACATTCAGCTTTATAAATTGTGACTCTTAGAATTATTTTTTGTATTTGCTGGAGAACTCTTAGTAGTTTACCCTGAAAACATAAATGATATAATGTATGAAATGTGACAAGAGTAAAAACGTGTCCTATGTCCTGTAACATTTCTAGTTTAGTACATCTAGAACTTTCACACATCTAGAATACAGGTGATTTATAAGACCAGGATCGCTCTGTTAGTTCTTTGAAGGCTTAAGAATAAGAAAGACCAGAGAAACAACATTGATTGTCACCGTCTTAATCAACATTCTTTGCAAATCTTCAATTGGAATTTGAGCCGGAAATCTTCTGATGTAATTTGCCTCAGATAAAACACTAACAGCTGTATGAGAGGATCGATACTCAAGTATCACAGCAATCCAGGCAGGTCCCACATGACAATTGCTTGCTGGGGAACAGCTCAGAAGGCTTTTAATTGCATTAATTTGTTTATGAGTTGATGGTGAGAGTGATACATGAACGGCTCGCAACGTAACCAAAGTGTATTTAACAACTGAGCAAAGTAAGCTGAGTAATGTAGAAATTAGTCACTATTGTGTTTGGCAGCTTCTTAGCCCACCAGTACACGAAACCGCTGACTCCAAACGCTTCCACTTTCAACTGCAAATTTATGGTTGATGTGGTCTATTAAAAAGGGATTTTCGGTTCTAGATGTTCAGTTTTATGCATAATATTCAGAATTATGGAAACAATAGGTTGTATATATGCCATCTACACGATCAACCATAGTAATAAAGGGAATGAGATGCATGCATTTACCATACAACAGAAAGCTGTTCGGGGTCAATAAACACACAGCTGTGGAGTATACAGCCCGTACATGATGGCACAGCAATGTGGAAGCACTATGTATGGCATACTCGGAAAAATGACAATGGAATGTATCCAGTAGTAGTCAGTGGTAGGTAGAGAATGTAGATATGAGATAGATTTAGAGATAGAAGATAAAATGTCATAAACAGTCTATAGTCTGTTCTAAAGATGCTATAAAAATCTTCAGGTAAGGTCATTGGATTTCTCATCACCTTTCTGTCCTTAGGGAAATTCAGATAACAAATTTCCTAAAATATAATCCTGTGGCCATCCCTACTGGAGCTACATTGCCTTCCTCTTTTGAACTTACATGTAACCCGCTTGTCATCTCCTATTGATCGCAGGACTGACATTGCTAACATTTGAGGCTTTGCTTATATATCTATAGGCTGGTGTCTAAGGTGCTAACACAAAGGTCTAGCCTTCAGCAAACCACAGAGCTGTGCAGAAGGGACAGCTTGGCCCGGTCATATACTGCCATATGTCAGGCCTTGATGACTACCAGTCTCTTAGTATAGCAGGAGGGTGAAGACCTTTACATACAGTGAAGTTTTATGTGGAACGTAGGAAAATATCAATAAGTAATATGTTAGATATATGCCAGAGTATAAGACACCACAAAATCTGTTCCAGGTTTTACAATTCAGCAATGTAGAGGACAAACTCAACTTCAATCTGGCATGTCCGATCACACTTAGCAAGTTAAAGGGGTTGTCCAGGATAAACCCTTTTTTGCAAGGAAGTAAGGGAAGGTGAAAAAAAAAAACCCCGTATTCACCTGTCCACAATGTTCTGTGGTATACTGCTCACAACACTTCTTCCAATGGAAATCGTCATCACACGTTACCACTGAGGCTTATCAGTGGCCTAAGGAAAGGACAAGAGACAGGTGACATATCCAAGTGATCTCCTGGTTACTTTCCTTAGGCCACTAAGGTTGCTGATTGTGCTGATTGCCAAAAACAATTTATCCTTTAATATACAGTAATAATATATACGCACATGTTACTTAGAAATAGGCATCTCTTTCATAAAGAGAATGTCAAATTTTGGAAATTGTTGTAAATTATAATTCTAAAAGACAAAGTGAAACCTTAAACAGTCAAAGAAATTATACATTTTATCTTTTAGGGACTATCTGCCTTCAAGTTTAATCTTCAAGGAGAGAATTAACATTTACACTTCTACTAAATTCTGCACGCATATGTCACATTGGGCAAAACTTTGTAACAAGATTATCAGTGTTATTCACTTCACTTGTCAGTGGCTTTAATGTTATGACTGAGGATGGTGGTATCTGTACTAAATTTGTAGCCAGCTTTACTAGATTTCCTTCAAAGGTTCACAGCTCATTGCCTAGCCCTGTATCTAAATAATTATTATTAAATAGCCTTGTAGAGTTCTGGCTAAGATGAGTTCTTACCTGTTCAGATATGTGTATCACAAGATAAGCAGCTCTTCTAAAAACAACATGATTGTATGATAAGCTATCACAAAGTGATATGCTAACTATCCTATTTCTTAGGACATTGTGATATTATTCTGAATTGGATTCATGGAGTCCTTAAATAAACTAGAGATCAGTTAAATGTGAACACATATGTATATTTATGTGTCTACCAATGAATATCTGGGAAAATGCTACTTCCTAAGTACCAAAGTAATACACTGCCTACCAATAAGTATTTGTACACCTGTGGTCTGAGCCGCACAAGTAGCAATTACAGCCTCAACCCTCCGGGGCATGCTTTCCACAAGTCCTTGTATGACGGCTAGTGGTATTTTATTCCATTTGGCTCGGAGAAGACAGGTAAGTTCTTTCACCGATTTTGGACGGCTGCTGCACCCCTTAGTTCGTCGATCCAACTCATCCCTGAGGTGCTTGATAGGGTTCAAGTCTGGGCTCTGGGCAGCCTAGTCCAGTTGGTTAACCTGATTGTCACTGTACCAAGCTATGGTAGACCTCGCTACATGACAGCTGGCGTTGTCATCCTGGAAGTAACATTAGTCCGACCCATAGAACCGCCGTAATGTAGAAAGCACACTGTTATCTAAAATAATGCAATAGGCGTCAGCATTGAGTTTACCATGCACAGGGACCAAGAGTCCCAGTCCATACCAGGAGAAACACCCACAGACCATAACTCCACCTCCGCAGAACTTTACTGGTTGTCCAAATACTTATTGGTAGACAGTGTAGCTTGAGTCTGGAGTCAGCTCACTGTATTTTACATGACAGCTGTTTGAGTTATTTACCTTCCATTAACTATGAATATAACACATATCAACAATATGTTATCATAAATAACAATGGCCCAATTTATCTGGGCTGTGCGTAGAAGGCTGCCAAAAATGCTCCTCAACTTGCACATTTCTAGCGCATTATATCATATATCTCAGCACCTGCGCCCTGCTCACCACTTTTTTAGGCAATGAGCAGAGCATGGGAAATATCTAGACATGCCAAGGACACCCTGATTTATCAGATTTGCTGTACCTCACAATAGAAAACTATTAGAAGTTATACCAGAATTCAACATCAGTTCCTGAATGGTAGATTTCAGTCCAGGCGTTCTTATGTGCACAAGAATTATTAAAGCAATTTTCTGGGACTTCTTGATGACCTTAGGACGAGCCATCAGTTGAAGATCTGTGTGGGTCCAACACCCGGATCCCCCACAGATCAGCTGTTTGAGGTAGCAGCTCACTTCACAGGTCATGTGATATCATCACATTCATCGATTCTGACGATAAGTCATTAATTATTTAAACTTCTAAACTCCTTTAACAGAATGGAGCCTCTTATTAATTCTGATGCATCTTTTGTATCAGAATTAAAGACTAGCATAAGAAATGCAGGTCTTAATAAATTCTCCCCAATATTTCTTTAGGGTAAAGATCTACTTTCTCGTGAATGAGGACATCAAGTTGACTTTCCTCACTATTGTTGACAGCAGATACATCAGACATGCATCTAAATAACTATAAGAATTACCCTACAAGACCTGTGACCTAATATAAAGCAAGTGATATTACTTCTGTGGTACAAGTGTTTCTATCTCTTCTCCAAGCCTTTAATTGTATGAGACAATGGCGTCTCCTTAGGGAGAGCTACACATCTGTCAATCACCTCCTCTGTCCTCACGTACCCCTTCACTTGTCAAACATTAGTTCATGACCTGCTTTTGTAACATGTGTGCTCCATAGATCCATTAGATGTTATGGCGATATCTTCAAGAGATTGGTTAAGTGCATGCATTCCCTCAAGAAGGAGTAGACTGAATTCTATACAGATTCTCCAAGTGTATTTATCTTTCATCACTCACTTTGTAGTCTAGGAAATTATGGCTCCTTCTCGAGTTTTCTATTCATCGATATGCTTGCTACGAAGACATACAGTTAAAGGTTCTTGTTACTGTCAGGTCTTATACATTGAATATGTTGATAAGATGTCTTGTAATTTAGTAGGATGACATTGTGAGATGATTAAAAATGAGAAGGTGAAGACCAATCATCATTTCATCACCCAGTATTTCTCCTTGCATCACTGAGTCTGCCATCATGAGTATCAGCCGCTACATAGCAATTGTAGGCATAGTCGAGGTGACAGAGTTACTCTTCCGAATATCTATTTATTGGACAATTCCATTTTAACAGTTATCAGAACACTATTTGGCATCATAGTTTTCCATATTTGGTTTACAGTCATTTTATTTTACAAAATATGTTGTTGGTGCCCTGGCAGTTAATACTGTCACATCAATGGGGTCCTGGGTCTATTTACAAATAAAACACAATATTTGCATGCTTTATGTTTTCCTAGTCACTGGCATAACTTTAGGGGCTGCAGTGCAGAAGTTGAGGGACCCACAGCTCACCGTTGACACACTAGGGTTGACTAAACTTCTGTGATCTGCTTTTTTTTTTGGAGGGGGGGGTTATTGCTGGCGGTCTCTGTATTGTAAATGTATGATCCCTGCCTTTGGGTGCACTGGAGTAGGATGATTTATAATACAAAGCTTACCTTTGTTAGATACTCATATTTTAATGGCAGAAATAGCAGTTAGTAAGTAGTATATAGGATAGATTGTGGGTGGGCGGCTATAGCATATTTATTGTGTGAGGGGACCCTCAGGGGACGGGAATGTGTGGACAGATATGCAGTGACGTCTTCAGATAGAGAAGAAAAGGAAACGTAAAAAAATGGACATTGAGGACACGACTGATGGTGGTGAGAAGTTAAATAGGGTGAGCTTTTACACACTTAGTTACACCACTGTCAAAGTTTTCCACACTCCAAAATCATTGTATTACCTTCTAGGATGTTGTCCCAAGTAGTTACAAGGAGTCATATGTAGTGAAATATTGTGAGTCTCAAGGGGGATTAGCCATGATCTGAGTGCTGTAGAACACTGCAGTGTATGTTGTTGTCACATAAGCAACAATATACACTCACCGGCCACTTTATTAGGTACACCTGTCCAACTGCTCGTTAACACTTAATTTCTAATCAGCCAATCACATGGCGGCAACTCAGTGCATTTAGGCATGTAGACATGGTCAAGACAATCTCCTGCAGTTCAAACCGAGCATCAGTATGGGGAAGAAAGGTGATTTGAGTGCCTTTGAACGTGGCATGGTTGTTGGTGCCAGAAGGGCTGGTCTGAGTATTTCAGAAACTGCTGCTCTACTGGGATTTTCACGCACAACCATCTCTAGGGTTTACAGAGAATGGTCCGAAAAAGAAAAAACATCCAGTGAGCGGCAGTTCTGTGGGCGGAAATGCGTTGTTGATGCCAGAGGTCAGAGGAGAATGGCCAGACTGGTTCGAGCTGATAGAAAGGCAACAGTGACTCAAATAGCCACCCGTTACAACCAAGGTAGCCAGAAGAGCATCTCTGAACGCACAGTACGTCGAACTTTGAGGCAGATGGGCTACAGCAGCAGAAGACCACACCGGGTGCCACTCCTTTCAGCTAAGAACAGGAAACTGAGGCTACAATTTGCACAAGCTCATCGAAATTGGACAATTGAAGATTGGAAAAACGTTGGCTGGTCTGATGAGTCTTGATTTCTGCTGCGACATTCGGATGGTAGGGTCAGAATTTGGCGTCAACAACATGAAAGCATGGATCCATCCTGCCTTGTATCAACGGTTCAGGCTGGTGGTGGTGGTGTCATGGTGTGGGGAATATTTTCTTGGCACTCTTTGGGCCCCTTGGTACCAATTGAGCATCGTTACAACGCCAAAGCCTACCTGAGTATTGTTGCTGACCATGTCCATCCCTTTATGACCACAATGTACCCAACATCTGATGGCTACTTTCAGCAGGATAATGCGCCATGTCATAAAGCTGGAATCATCTCAGACTGGTTTCTTGAACATGACAATGAGTTCACTGTACTCCAATGGCCTCCACAGTCACCAGATCTCAATCCAATAGAGCATCTTTGGGATGTGGTGGAACGGGAGATTCGCATCATGGATGTGCAGCCGACAAATCTGCGGCAACTGTGTGATGCCATCATGTCAATATGGACCAAAATCTCTGAGGAATGCTTCCAGCACCTTGTTGAATCTATGCCACGAAGAATTGAGGCAGTTCTGAAGGCAAAAGGGGGTCCAACCCGTTACTAGCATGGTGTACCTAATAAAGTGGCCGGTGAGTGTATATATATATATATATATATATATATATATATATATATATATATACAGTCCTATGAAAAAGTTTGGGCACCCCTATTAATCTTAATCATTTTTAGTTCTAAATATTTTGGTATTTGCAACAGCCATTTCAGTTTGATATATCTAATAACTGATGGACACAGTAATATTTCAGGATTGAAATGAGGTTTATTGTACTAACAGAAAATGCGCAATATGCATTAAACCAAAATTTGACCGGTGCAAAAGTATGGGCACCTCAACAGAAAAGTGACATTAATATTTAGTACATCCTCCTTTTGCAAAGATAACAGCCTCTAGTCGCTTCCTGTAGCTTTTAATCAGTTCCTGGATCCTGGATGAAGGTATTTTGGACAAACAATTCAAGTTCAGTTAAGTTAGATGGTCGCCGAGCATGGACAGCCCGCTTCAAATCATCCCACAGATGTTCAATGATATTCAGGTCTGGGGACTGGGATGGCCATTCCAGAACATTGTAATTGTTCCTCTGCATGAATGCCTGAGGATTTGGAGCGGTGTTTTGGATCATTGTCTTGCTGAAATATCCATCCCCGGCGTAACTTCAACTTCGTCACTGATTCTTGAACATTATTCTCAAGAATCTGCTGATACTGAGTGGAATCCATGCGACCCTCAACTTTAACAAGATTCCCGATGCCGGCATTGGCCACACAGCCCCAAAGCATGATGGAACCTCCACCAAATTTTACAGTGGGTAGCATGTGTTTTTCTTGGAATGCTGTTTCTTTTTGGACGCCATGCATAACGCCTTTTTTTTATAACCAAACAACTCAATTTTTGTTTCCAAAATGAAGCTGCCTTGTCCAAATGTGCTTTTTCATACCTCAGGCAACTCTATTTGTGGCGTACGTGCAGAAACGGCTTCTTTCTCATCACTCTCCCATACAGCTTCTATTTGTGCAAAGTGCGCTGTATAGTTGACCGATGCACAGTGACACCATCTGCAGCAAGATGATGCTGCAGCTCTTTGGAGGTGGTCTGTGGATTGTCCTTGACTGTTCTCACCATTCTTCTTCTCTGTCTTTCTGATATTTTTCTTGGCCTGCCACTTCTGGGCTTAACAAGAACTGTCCCTGTGGTCTTCCATTTCCTTACTATGTTCCTCACAGTGGAAACTGACAGGTTAAATCTCTGAGACAACGTTTTGTATCCTTCCCCTGAACAACTATGTTGAACAATCTTTGTTTTCAGATCATTTGAGAGCGGGCTGTCCATGTTCGGCGACCATCAAACTTAACTGAACTTGAATTGTTTTGTAGAAAGAAATGGTCCAAAATACCTTCATCCAGGATCCAGGAACTGATTAAAAGCTACAGGAAGCGACTAGAGGCTGTTATCTTTGCAAAAGGAGGATGTACTAAATATTAATGTCACTTTTCTGTTGAGGTGCCCATATTTTTGCACCGGTCAAATTTTGGTTTAATGCATATTGCACATTTTCTGTTAGTACAATAAACCTCATTTCAATCCTGAAATATTACTGTGTCCATCAGTTATTAGATATAGCAAACTGAAATGGCTGTTGCAAACACCAAAATATTTAGAACTAAAAATGATTAAGATTAATAGGGGTGCCCAAACTTTTTCATAGGACTGTATATAGTTCTATAGTTATATACAGTATATGCCCCTATTCTTGAGGTGTTATTGATATTATATACTATTAATCAGTTAACCTCAACCTAACAAGTATACAGTAGTCCATGGTTATATTTACTATGATATAGCTAAAAAAGTATTCCACTTTGGAAAGTAAACCAAGTAGCATAGAATATGGCTTCATAGTATTTCAGTTTTGTCATACGAGCCTTTGGATCTGCAGTTCGATGTCTTCCCATCTTGTCTACTCATCCATATCAATAACTTCATTAATTGACTCCAACAACTTCACGACTGTTCTTCAATGTATGTTACACTTATGTCTCTTTAGTACTTGCTTTTTCTATACTTTATAACATCTGTTTTTAGGAAATATTGGCATCATACAATGTTGGCTCCTTTTTCATTCCTACAATATTCAGGCCTTATGAGTTGTATAGGTTGTGTAGAATTTTGAGCACTCAGAAGAAAAAGTCTTTTGGAAGTCATTGGTCGGTATGGGTATAGGACTATCCCATAATAAACAATCAGTACTGATTTCATCGATCCCATTTGACCAGTGGGTACCAGTTGCTTTGCCAGCCTTTGCTTAATGTCCTCAATCATCTATCTATAGGTTAATGGCAAATGTAACCACTGCTTTTATTTCATGGGGTTCTGCAATCTTACATGAATATAACCATTAGTCCTGTATCACCTTTATGTATCACTATGTCCCTGCACTACATCGTTCATAGCAGTTGTGTTGGTTCTCATTTGCATAAATCATTAATCAACCGCGTTGCGCTCTGCCCTCTAAATGCCAACCAAGTCAATGATCTGGGTCTCATCCGAAACTACAATATTTTGCATCCTAACATTTCCATCCCTTAATTCTAAGCAATAACAACATGTTGAAAACTTTATCATGATCCAGATATCTAACAGGACTCCAAACAACAGGACTTCACCATGGCCTCTGTTACATGGAACAATGACAAGCTCAATAGACTTGTAAGTGGAAGATCACTTATTGGAAATGCTGGAGACTACGGCTAAGAAAACCTCACTCCATTGCACTTCACATCTATATAAATGCTTTATTTTTTCTATTCCATAGAGAACTATTCACACCACACATTTGCCTCTCCTCGCCAGTGAAACCCCTAAATGGTAACAGTTAGACGGAGAAGAAAAGACATTTATCAAAATGTCTAAAAGGAAAAGATTCCCGGAGGAAAAGGATCAACAATCTGAAGGGAAAATCAATGCATCTATTTAAATTGATGGGAAATAAATGAAGAAAAAACATCATCTAGATAATCTACACCTGCGACACAAGACATAGTTCAATGTCACTTTAGTCTAAACTTCTATGTACAAAGAAGCTTTTGTAAATTTCCAGGCTGATAATATAGAGCGCTGTAGCCGAGTACATGAAGGGCTGCAGCTCCATACAGTGCGATCTCCTGTGATCACATGGATTCCCAATGCAGGCAGAATATAAATTGCTCATTTCTATCCAATCAGATACCTCTGCCCTTTTACACGTCTGTGGCCATAGACATTCAGATTTGGCCGCGATCAAAAGAACCTTCTCCCATCTGTATCTTTCGCTACAAGCTGCCTATATACAAGCATAATGATCAGAACATTTTCCTTCATTCCACAATCATTCGGATTGATTTAACACTTGAGCTGCCCTAAAAGGGAAATAATGGACCAATTATTGTTTATGAGGCTTATACTAACTAGGGACCGAGAAGGATTTAGAAGTATGGATATATTTTCCAAGAGATTGAATGGAATTTTACTGATCATGGTAGATAATTCTACAATGCTGGATAGTATCACTGTCCATATGACTGCTAGTTATCAGCTTGATCAGCCTTTCCATGGCCACCTTTAGGAGGATAGTGTCTATATAAGTGAACATAGATCAGATAGATAGATAGATAGATAGATAGATAGATAGATAGATAGATAGATAGATAGATAGATAGATAGATAGAAAAATAGATTATGAAGACAAATAGTGTAGATCGATACATCGGAAGAGAGATAGTGTAGAATAACAGGTAAATAAAGAGAGATAAATAGATAGATAGATAGATAGATAGATAGATAGATAGATAGATTCTGAAGACAAATAGTGTAGATAGATAGATTTGAACACAGATAGTGTAGAATAACAGATAGATAGATAGATAGATAGATAGATAGATAGATAGATAGACAGACAGACAGACAGACAGACAGACAGACAGACAGATAGATAGATAGATAGATAGATAGATAGATACTTTCTGAAGAGTAATGGATAGTGTTGATCCACAGATTAGATAGACTCTTAAGTCAAATAAATATTGTGGATAGATAAACAAATAGGTTTATCAAAAGATAGATTCTGAACAGAAATAAGTCATATAGATAAACATATAGATAGATTAGATAGATAATATATGTAATTAAGACTCAGTGAGAAGTCAGACCCTTTCATCTCCATCTGCTATCATGTGCTGGAGATTAGCATAATGAATCAGAGGGAACAGAGAAGTTAAAAATATGTTATGTTTTCACACAGATGCTGACATGATCTGAATGTTGAGATGATGGGAAAAACGGGCTTTTATCCCAAACTGTCATCCCGCCCACTGCCCACACAATCCCCCTCTGTATCCATCTCCCTCAGTGCCAGCCACTTGTGCATTGTAGTTCTCCTCCAGCGCTTTCTCTTAGGGTCTGTTATTGTCCTTCGCACCTGTGCACACTGCTGTACTAGTCCCCTGGCCTTCACACTGATGAAGCATCCCCCTATCTGTCCTGTTCCACTTACTCATCCCTGCTCTCGCCTGTGCTCTACTTTTATCACCCCCTCTCTTCCCTGGTAAACATCATCAGCCAGTAGAAGGGTAACCTAGAAAAATAGGAGCAATCTCCCACCATCGACATATGTACATGCGAGGAGAGACTTGTCATTTCTCTGCATGGTTCCTTAAATCCTTTTATTCAGAATTAAGCCATGGTGACAGTGTTAGCCCCATGGTAGAAAAGAACAGCTCCGTGCACACAGGCAACATCTACAAGAAGAATGAGTTTAACCTAAATCCACACACAGACATGCATCGAGCAGGTGCTTCCTGCACTTTCCATTTCTAAGACGCAGCTTTGTGGCTGCTGAGCTAAATCCTAAGATGCGGAGAAGATTCCCACAAACCTAAAATTTAGGATAGTAAATGGGATTTCGGTAGCAAATGTGTGGGCGGTGGATTGTTTGTATCACAGGTTAAAATAAACTGGACTGACCTGTATACACATGACTGCAGCACTAGAGTGTATACATTACAGCTCAGTGTTATTGTCACCGTATGTCCATATATTGGGTGCATATTATTGGAAATATAGTATTGGAATATGTTTGGGGTCTTTGAGCTTCATTGATATTGATCTAGCCGTGTCTTGCTTGCTAGGTGTAAAGTTAACCCTGATTATCATGTACATGGGTCAGGGGTGACAACGACTGTGTGTTATGAGGGCATCAAAATAACAATTTTTGGATTTCACGACATGATGACTGACCAGTTGAGAGTGACGTACCTTGACATGTTTTCTCTCTGAGGTCTGTGAGCTTTTTCCAGTCCAAGTTTCGTGAATATCCCTACAAGGACCATTACTGCTACTACTCCACATATGATGTAGACAATCAAATTAGTTTTATCCCTAGTGGGGTCATGCATGGGGTCATCAATCTTTGGGGGTGTCTTTCCTGGTAGCAGCCAGATGGGTCTATCATAGTTTGTGCAGACGCTTTGATCCAGTTTTGCTTGTTTGAACTTACAGCAGTATCTGAAGCCACAAGTACCACAACAGTAGAGAAAATCCCCCGAACTGCAGTTAAATGGAGGGTCCCACTGCCCCATGACATCAAAGTACCCCCTGCACCCCTCAGCAGTCTGAGGAGGCTCTGAAGACTCTAGATCTCCATGGTTAGACAGGTTGACGTCTGATACCACTTCGGTGCTCCCAAAGTGAGGTCCACTCTTCCCCTGCGTGCCACACAGCAAAGTAAAGAGATCCACGAGGAAGTAATAGAATATTGCCCTAATTCCTTTCATGATAAGTAGCTGCCTTAGTTTATCTTGATATGGAAGATCCAAAGTGGCAAGTAAGAAAAACCATGAGGATGAGAAGTCAGGAGGTGTCAGCCCATCAGACCTGGTCCATCCTCTGCACTAGAGATGGTGTGTGCAGTCTTCACCTGGACAGAGTAATGATGATGATGATGATGGTGGTGGTGGTAGTGGTGATGCTCTGCTAGGTCGCAGGGAGCTCTGCCTGTTTCTGTGCAGCACTAACTGCTCTGCACTTGTGGAATCGAGGAAAGCAGAGGGGATTCTGCTTTGTTAGAGTAGTGTAAAAAGAGAGAGAGGGATGGGGGAAGGAGGAGGACGGAGGGGGAGGAATAGATATAGGAGGAGTGGAGACTGAGGGAGGGATGACATAGGAGGGAGTACAGGCAAGAGATGAGGAGGGATGTGATTTAAGTGAGGGCCAGGTGAGCTGCAGCACCAGAACATCCTTCTGCACGGACACAAACAAATGATGGAAAGAAAGTTTACAATCCTCCATCCACTTCTAACTCTCATCCACAGACAAAGTAAAGATCTGGAGCCGTCTGCTCAGCCATGATATCAGTAACTTGTGAGACTAAGAAGCAGACAACATGAAGCCTTTTATCTGTAAGAGAACTGCAAATTCCAGCATGCCCTCATACATGTCTACAGCATATGATGGGATGTGCTTGAAGGATGTATATAGACATTTGGTATATACAGATATATAGGTCATTGCTAAATTCTAAAATAGTCCACATGTAGAGCAGAATCCGAGCACAAACCATGCAAGAATTTTACCTACAGATGTAGCAGTCATGAAACTAAGATTCACATCTTGTTACCAAACGTTTCTTTCTTGCTAACAAACGTTTGCTTATTCGCTTTGTCTGACAGCTGCTATTTTGTGATAAACCATAGCGCAAAAATTATGCAGTGAACAATGTGTGGTGACCTGATCCCTGACTTGGTGTCGCTGGAAGAACTTGGTCCCCAAGACGCCCCTGCCACAAAAAAGCACAGCCATTGTATAAATGGGCAGAGATGTGATGGCATGCAGTACTGTGCAAAAGTGTTAGACATGGGTGGAAAAAATACCGCAATGTAAGAATGTTTTCAGAAAAGTGTTAGCAGTTTATATTTGTCATTTAACAAAATGAAGTGAATGGACAAATAAGAAATCTAACCCACATCAATATTTGTAAGTGATGATATGACCCCCACAACATCATTGACTGCTACATCATCCAGTCTGTCTGGGATTACATGAAGAGACGGAAGCATCTAATAAGCCTGCATCCACAGAAGAGCTGTGCTCAGTTCTCCAAGATGTCTGGAAAAACCTCCCTGCTGAGTTCCTTTAAAAACTGTCTGCAAGTGTACCGAGAAGAAGTGATGCTAAAGACAAAAGGTGGCAGTCTACGTTTTCCAGTCAGGAGAGCTATGGGGAGACAATGGAGTCCGAACCTTCTCACCACCGCTAAGTCCCACCTCTTTATACAAACTTTCCTGCAGTTAACCCCTTCCAAGGATGAGCAGGTCCCTCCTGATCTCCACCACTGCTCTCCTGCTGCCCCAGGACTTTGATGATAAGCAGTGACGTAACTAGGAATGGCGGGGCCCCGTGGCGAACTTTTGACATGGGCCCCCCCTCCGACCGACACCAATGCCGAAGACCTCGACCGACCCCCTCCTACACATTCCTGTGCGCTCTATTATGCCCCATAGTAGTCACTGCACACAGTATTATACCCCATAGTGGCCCCTTCACACAGTATTATGTCCCTTAGTGGCCCCTCCACACAGTATTACGGTGATACCTAGACGGGCGAACGGATTTGGCTGAAATTGCGCACATACATACCTTGGATTGAACGATAGGCTACAAGGAATTCCCGTACACCACCGCAATTCACTCCCGTGACCGGTGCTTTTCACTTTTGAATTCGCTGCAGGACCTGGGACGCTGTAGGACCTGGGATGACGTCATCCCAGCCCCATCAGCAGCTCACCTGGATGGGTGCCGCTTCTCTATGTGGGCGGAGCTATTGGCCAGCATCCACAAGAACATGGCGGCTCTCAGAGGTCCAGAGCATCCTGAACCAGCGCCCGTACTCTGGGGCAGCGAGAAGTGCATACGCTGCCTCGCCTGTGTGGGCTTACCACAGGACCGCAGTGCTCTGCCGCGGCCGGACAGAGGGTCGCCTGCACCGCGGTCTGGAACGCCGGTTCGGCCTGCTGTCCCTTGGCAACTGCGGCCTCTGGACTCTGCATGTCCGTCGGGGATGTCGCCTATGTCTGCTCAGGGCTATCATTCATATCAGGGCTAGAGTGTCATTCGGCCGCAGGAGAAGTGTTGTGATGACAGGCGAGTTAGGGGACTTTGAGAAGGGGGAGGGGTGGGGTGTTGGGAGTGAGAAGGTTGCCGGTCCAGTGGGGGACGCGGGAATGCGGGGGCCTGGGCAGGTAAACCCAGGGGCCCCTGGAAGGGGGATGGGGACAGGGCCGCCACAGCGCCCACAGATGGAATTGGGGCTCATGGCTTGCCATGAAAGGGGGGCTATCATAGGCACCCCTTTAACATCGGTGCACGTGGAGACCGGGGTTTGGTGAGGCCGTGGGCACAGGATGGTGGGGGGAAAGATGATACAGGGTCTGGGGGGGGGAGGGGTCACTGGGTAGGTAAGACAGGGAAGGGGGCATGGGGTGGTGGGAAAAAGGGGGCACGGGGTAGGTAACACGGGGGAAGGGGGCATGGGGTTGGGAAGGGGAAAGAGGACACGGGGCTAGGGGGGAAAAGGGGGCACAGGGTAGGAGAAAGAAGCGAGCACATGTGGGAGGGGGTAGGAAAAAAGGGGGTTGCCGGGCGCCAGGGGGGAGAAGAGGAAAAGGTAGCCACTGTGGACACAAGGCAAAGGAAGAAGCCTGCGCGGCGCTATAGGTGAGTCGCGCAGGGGGTCAGGGTTCTGCGGACGAAGTCGCAGGTACTGCTAGCATACCTATATTTATAGATCCTGGTAGTTCCAACATATGCTTTAATCCTATCCTACTAATATTATAATCTTACTAATATTATAAATGTGAAAGTTTGTGTGTTTGGATGTTTGTTCCTCAATCACACCCGAATGGCTGAATGGATTTCTTTGAAATTTCACACACACCTACATATTAGCCAGGAAGGAAAAATAGGCTACTTTAAATGTGTCTCAGTCACCCCAAATCGCCACCGCGACCCTCAAAAGTTGTCTCCTGCTCCGCTGTTGGCCCTGCTATGACGTCAGCGCAGGTAGTTACACGCAACTCCTATTGGTGCATGGCGATGTGTGGGCAGGATAAGGAGCCAGCACAGTGGCCCCATAGGTTTGCGCCGAAATGTGAGCGTGACCAGTGCACGAGTGAGTACACTTTGCTGAACATGGCGGCTGCCCGCATGTTTCCGAACACCACTGACATGCCAGCTGGCCACACATTGCCTCATGCCAGCATAGCATGCAGTAGCGCAACCAAGCCTAACGCGGCCAGCCGCACGTACCCGCGTACTGTGCGGCTGAGAAAACAGACGTCTCGGGAAAGACCACACATGCCGGCTGATGTTGTGGCCACGACACACAGACCTCCCCAGCATCTACATGGTGAGTGCTGCGGGTACAGTGATCGGCGGGTTGGTTAGGGGAGGGGGGTACAAGAGGTGGTGGGTAGGGGGCAGGGGGTTTGGTGGTTTGGGGGGGAGCTGGTGGTGGGGGTTAGGGAGGGGACCTTGGGGGAGGTGGATTGCACATGTGGAAGGGGGGGAGGGTGACCGGGGTCACGGGTGGGTGGGTGGGTGGTGGTGGAGGGAAGGGGGAGATGTAGGAGGTGACTGTAATCTATAAAGGGGGGAGGGGCCGGGGGCGCGGATGAGGAGAAAGGGGGGGCGGAGACGCAGCAGCGGGGCTGTGGGGTTCCGGCCCACGATGGTGTGGGAGGGACCCGCGGCGGCCGCAAGGAAAGGGGCTTGGGGTGTAGCGGGCCACGCTGCAGGTGGTTCGCGCATGGGTGAGGGGGCCGTGGACGAAGTCGCGGGTATAGCTAGTAACATAATAAAATAACCAAATAGATCTGAGAGTAGAACAATTTCACTTCAGGTTCATGGAGGATGAACCGCAAAAGTTTTGTATTCCCACAAACATGAAACTTTTGGAAAATTGAGGTTGACTATGGTTTGTTTTGGAGTGATTTGTTCATCTCTATATACATCATAAAATGTACTGTAAAGACAGGGTGATATCGTGCTGGTTTTTCATATACAGTCCTATGAAAAAGTTTGGGCACCCCTATTAATCTTAATCATTTTTAGTTCTAAATATTTTGGTGTTTGCAACAGCCATTTCAGTTTGCTATATCTAATAACTGATGGACACAGTAATATTTCAGAATTGAAATGAGGTTTATTGTACTAACAGAAAATGTGCAATATACAGTCCTATGAAAAAGTTTGGGCACCCCTATTAATCTTAATCATTTTTAGTTCTAAATATTTTGGTGTTTGCAGCAGCCATTTCAGTTTGATATATCTAATAACTGATGGACACAGTAATATTTCAGGATTGAAATGAGGTTTATTGTACTAACAGAAAATGTGCAATATGCATTAAACCAAAATTTGACCGGTGCAAAAGTATGGGCACCTCAACAGAAAAGTGACATTAATATTTAGTAGA
>NW_027440526.1:0-88903 GCF_031893055.1 Leptodactylus fuscus | reverse complement strand
TATTAGGGGGGTACTGTGTATTAAACTATTAGGGGGGTGCTGTGTATAACACTATTAGGGGGGTGCTGTGTATTAAACTATTAGGGGGGTGCTGTGTATAACACTATTAGGGGGTGCTGTGTATTAAACTATTAGGGGGAAGCTGTGTATTAAACTATTAGGGGGGTGCTGTGTATAACACTATTAGGGGGGTGCTGTGTATTACACTATTAGGGGGGTACTGTGTATTAAACTATTAGGGGGGTGCTGTGTATAACACTATTAGGGGGGTGCTGTGTATTAAACTATTAGGGGGGTGCTGTGTATAACACTATTAGGGGGTGCTGTGTATTAAACTATTAGGGGGGATGCTGTGTATTAAACTATTAGGGGGGTGCTGTGTATAACACTATTAGGGGGGTGCTGTGTATTACACTATTAGGGGGTGCTGTGTATAACACTATTAGGGGGGTGCTGTGTATTAAACTATTAGGGGGGGTGCTGTGTATAACACTATTAGGGGAGTGCTGTGTATAACACTATTAGGGGGGTGCTGTGTATAACACTATTAGGGGGGTGCTGTGTATTAAACTATTAGGGGGGGGGTGCTGTGTATTAAACTATTAGGGGGATGCTGTGTATAACACTATTAGGGGGGTGCTGTGTATTAAACTATTAGGGGGGTGCTGTGTATTAAACTATTAGGGGGTTGCTGTCTATTAAACTATTAGGGGGGTGCTGTGTATTAAACTATTAGGGGGGTGCTGTGTATAACACTATTAGGGGGGTGCTGTGTATTAAACTATTAGGGGGGTGATGTGTATAACACTAATAGGGGGGTGCTGTGTATTAAACTATTAGGGGGGTGCTGTGTATAACACTATTAGAGGGTGCTGTGTATTAAACTATTAGGGGGGTGCTGTGTATTAAACTATTAGGGTGTGCTGTGTATTAAACTATTAGGGGGGTGCTGTGTATAACACTATTAGGGGGTGCTGTGTATTAAACTATTAGAGGGTGCTGTGTAGAACACTATTAGGAGGATGCTGTGTATAACACTATTAGGGGGTTGCTGTGTATTAAACTATTAGGGGGTGCTGTGTATTAAACTATTAGGGGGGTGCTGTGTATAACACTATTAGGGGGGTGCTGTGTATTAAACTATTAGGGGGGTGCTGTGTATAACACTATTAGGGGGGTGCTGTGTATTAAACTATTAGGGGTGTGTGCTTTGTATAACACTATTAGGGGGGTGCTGTGTATAACACTATTAGGGGGGTGCTGTGTATAACACTATTAGGGGGGTGCTGTGTATTAAACTATTAGGGGGGTGCTGTGTATAACACTATTAGGGGGGTGCTGTGTATAACACTATTAGGGGGGTGCTGTGTATTAAACTATTAGGGGGGTGCTGTGTATAACACTATTAGGGGGGTGCTGTGTATAACACTATTAGTGGGTGCTGTGTATTAAACTATTAGGGGGTGCTGTGTATAACACTATTAGGGGGGTGCTGTGTATAACACTATTAGGGGGTGCTGTGTATAACACTATTAGGGGGGTGCTGTGTATTAAACTATTAGAGGGGTGCTGTGTATAACACTATTGGGGGGTGCTGTGTATTAAACTATTAGGGGGTGCTGTGTATTAAGCTATTAGGGGGGTGCTGTGTATTAAACTATTAGGGGGGTGCTGTGTATTAAACTATTAGGGGTTGCTGTGTATTAAGCTATTAGGGGGGTGCTGTGTATAACACTATTAGGGGGGTGCTGTGTATTAAACTATTAGGGGGGTGCTGTGTATAACACTATTAGGGGGTGCTGTGTATTAAACTATTAGGGGGATGCTGTGTAATAAACTATTAGGGGGGTGCTGTGTATAACACTATTAGGGGGGTGATGTGTATAACACTATTAGGGGGGGTGCTGTGTATAACACTATTAGGGGGGTGCTGTGTATTACACTATTAGGGGGGTGCTGTGCATTAAACTATTAGGTGTGTGCTGTGTATTAAACTATTAGGGGGTGCTGTGTATTAAACTATTACGGGGGTGCTGTGTATAACTCTATTAGGGGGGTGCTGTGTATTAAACTATTAGAGGGGTGCTGTGTATAACACTATTAGGGGGGTGCTGTGTATAACACTATTAGGGGGGTGCTGTGTATAACACTATTAGGGGGGTGCTGTGTATTAAACTATTAGGGGGGTGCTGTGTATAACACTATTAGGGGGGTGCTGTGTATAACACTATTAGGGGGTGCTGTGTATTAAACTATTAGGGGGTGCTGTGTATAACACTATTAGTGGGGTGCTGTGTATAACACTATTAGGGGGTGCTGTGTATAACACTATTAGGGGGGTGCTGTGTATTAAACTATTAGAGGGGTGCTGTGTATAACACTATTGGGGGGTGCTGTGTATTAAACTATTAGGGGGTACTGTGTATTAAGCTATTAGGGGGGTGCTGTGTATTAAACTATTAGGGGGGTGCTGTGTATTAAACTATTAGGGGGTGCTATGTATTAAACTTTTAGGGGGGTGCTGTGTATAACACTATTAGGGGGGTGCTGTGTATAACACTATTAGGGGGGTGCTGTGTATAACACTATTAGGGGGGTGCTGTGTATAACACTATTAGGGGGGTGCTGTGTATAACACTATTGGGGGGGTGCTGTGTATTAAACTATTAGGGGGGTGCTGTGTATAACACTATTAGGGGGGTGCTGTGTATAACACTATTAGGGGGTGCTGTGTATTAAACTATTAGGGGGTGCTGTGTATAACACTATTAGTGGGGTGCTGTGTATAACACTATTAGGGGGTGCTGTGTATAACACTATTAGGGGGGTGCTGTGTATTAAACTATTAGGGGGGTGCTGTGTATAACACTATTAGGGGGTGCTGTGTATTAAACTATTAGGGGGAAGCTGTGTATTAAACTATTAGGGGGGTGCTGTGTATAACACTATTAGGGGGGTGCTGTGTATTACACTATTAGGGGGGTACTGTGTATTAAACTATTAGGGGGGTGCTGTGTATAACACTATTAGGGGGGTGCTGTGTATTAAACTATTAGGGGGGTGCTGTGTATAACACTATTAGGGGGTGCTGTGTATTAAACTATTAGGGGGAAGCTGTGTATTAAACTATTAGGGGGGTGCTGTGTATAACACTATTAGGGGGGTGCTGTGTATTACACTATTAGGGGGGTACTGTGTATTAAACTATTAGGGGGGTGCTGTGTATAACACTATTAGGGGGGTGCTGTGTATTAAACTATTAGGGGGGTGCTGTGTATAACACTATTAGGGGGTGCTGTGTATTAAACTATTAGGGGGATGCTGTGTATTAAACTATTAGGGGGGTGCTGTGTATAACACTATTAGGGGGGTGCTGTGTATTACACTATTAGGGGGTGCTGTGTATAACACTATTAGGGGGGTGCTGTGTATTAAACTATTAGGGGGGGTGCTGTGTATAACACTATTAGGGGAGTGCTGTGTATAACACTATTAGGGGGGTGCTGTGTATAACACTATTAGGGGGGGTGCTGTGTATTAAACTATTAGGAGGGGTGCTGTGTATTAAACTATTAGGGGGATGCTGTGTATAACACTATTAGGGGGGTGCTGTGTATTAAACTATTAGGGGGGTGCTGTGTATTAAACTATTAGGGGGTTGCTGTCTATTAAACTATTAGGGGGGTGCTGTGTATTAAACTATTAGGGGGGTGCTGTGTATAACACTATTAGGGGGGTGCTGTGTATTAAACTATTAGGGGGGTGCTGTGTATAACACTATTAGGGGGGTGCTGTGTATTAAACTATTAGGGGGGGTGCTGTGTATAACACTATTAGGGGAGTGCTGTGTATAACACTATTAGGGGGGTGCTGTGTATAACACTATTAGGGGGGTGCTGTGTATTAAACTATTAGGGGGGGTGCTGTGTATTAAACTATTAGGGGGATGCTGTGTATAACACTATTAGGGGGGTGCTGTGTATTAAACTATTAGGGGGGTGCTGTGTATTAAACTATTAGGGGGTTGCTGTCTATTAAACTATTAGGGGGGTGCTGTGTATTAAACTATTAGGGGGGTGCTGTGTATAACACTATTAGGGGGGTGCTGTGTATAACACTATTAGGGGGGTGCTGTGTATAACACTATTAGGGGGGTGCTGTGTATTAAACTATTAGGGGGTTTCTGTGTATAACACTATTAGGGGGGTGCTGTGTATAACACTATTAGGGGGTGCTGTGTATTAAACTATTAGGGGGTGCTGTGTATAACACTATTAGTGGGGTGCTGTGTATAACACTATTAGGGGGTGCTCTGTATAACACTATTAGGGGGTTGCTGTGTATTAAACTATTAGAGGGGAGCTGTGTATAACACTATTGGGGGTGCTGTGTATTAAGCTATTAGGGGGGTGCTGTGTATTAAACTATTAGGGGGGTGCTGTGTATTAAACTATTAGGGGGTGCTGTGTATTAAGCTATTAGGGGGGTGCTGTGTATTAAACTATTAGGGGGGTGCTGTGTATAACACTATTAGGGGGGTGCTGTGTATAACACTATTAGGGGGGTGCTGTGCATTAAACTATTAGGAGGGTGCTGTGTATAACACTATTAGGGGGGTGCTGTGTATTAAACTATTAGGGGGGTGTTGTGTATAACACTATTAGGGGGTGCTGTGTATTAAACTATTAGGGGGAAGCTGTGTATTAAACTATTAGGGGGGTGCTGTGTATAACACTATTAGGGGGGTGCTGTGTATTACACTATTAGGGGGGTACTGTGTATTAAACTATTAGGGGGGTGCTGTGTATAACACTATTAGGGGGTGCTGTGTATTAAACTATTAGGGGGGTGCTGTGTATAACACTATTAGGGGGTGCTGTGTATTAAACTATTAGGGGGATGCTGTGTATTAAACTATTAGGGGGGTGCTGTGTATAACACTATTAGGGGGGTGCTGTGTATTACACTATTAGGGGGTGCTGTGTATAACACTATTAGGGGGGTGCTGTGTATTAAACTATTAGGGGGGGTGCTGTGTATAACACTATTAGGGGAGTGCTGTGTATAACACTATTAGGGGGGTGCTGTGTATAACACTATTAGGGGGGTGCTGTGTATTAAACTATTAGGGGGGGTGCTGTGTATTAAACTATTAGGGGGATGCTGTGTATAACACTATTAGGGGGGTGCTGTGTATTAAACTATTAGGGGGGTGCTGTGTATTAAACTATTAGGGGGTTGCTGTCTATTAAACTATTAGGGGGGTGCTGTGTATTAAACTATTAGGGGGGTGCTGTGTATAACACTATTAGGGGGTGCTGTGTATTAAACTATTAGGGGGGTGCTGTGTATAACACTAATAGGGGGGTGCTGTGTATTAAACTATTAGGGGGGTGCTGTGTATAACACTATTAGAGGGTGCTGTGTATTAAACTATTAGGGGGGTGCTGTGTATTAAACTATTAGGGTGTGCTGTGTATTAAACTATTAGGGGGGTACTGTGTATAACACTATTAGGGGGTGCTGTGTATTAAACTATTAGAGGGTGCTGTGTAGAACACTATTAGGGGGATGCTGTGTATAACACTATTAGGGGGTTGCTGTGTATTAAACTATTAGGGGGTGCTGTGTATTAAACTATTAGGGGGGTGCTGTGTATAACACTATTAGGGGGGTGCTGTGTATTAAACTATTAGGGGGGTGCTGTGTATAACACTATTAGGGGGGTGCTGTGTATTAAACTATTAGGGGTGTGTGCTTTGTATAACACTATTAGGGGGGTGCTGTGTATAACACTATTAGGGGGGTGCTGTGTATAACACTATTATGGGGGTGCTGTGTATTAAACTATTAGGGGGGTGCTGTGTATAACACTATTAGGGGGGTGCTGTGTATAACACTATTAGGGGGGTGCTGTGTATTAAACTATTAGGGGGGTGCTGTGTATAACACTATTAGGGGGGTGCTGTGTATAACACTATTAGTGGGTGCTGTGTATTAAACTATTAGGGGGTGCTGTGTATAACACTATTAGGGGGGTGCTGTGTATAACACTATTAGGGGGTGCTGTGTATAACACTATTAGGGGGGTGCTGTGTATTAAACTATTAGAGGGGTGCTGTGTATAACACTATTGGGGGGTGCTGTGTATTAAACTATTAGGGGGTGCTGTGTATTAAGCTATTAGGGGGGTGCTGTGTATTAAACTATTAGGGGGGTGCTGTGTATTAAACTATTAGGGGTTGCTGTGTATTAAGCTATTAGGGGGGTGCTGTGTATAACACTATTAGGGGGGTGCTGTGTATTAAACTATTAGGGGGGTGCTGTGTATAACACTATTAGGGGGTGCTGTGTATTAAACTATTAGGGGGATGCTGTGTAATAAACTATTAGGGGGGTGCTGTGTATAACACTATTAGGGGGGTGATGTGTATAACACTATTAGGGGGGGTGCTGTGTATAACACTATTAGGGGGGTGCTGTGTATTACACTATTAGGGGGGTGCTGTGCATTAAACTATTAGGTGTGTGCTGTGTATTAAACTATTAGGGGGTGCTGTGTATTAAACTATTAGGGGGGTGCTGTGTATAACACTATTAGGGGGTGCTGTGTATTAAACTATTAGAGGGTGCTGTGTAGAACACTATTAGGGGGGTGCTGTGTATAACACTATTAGGGGGTGCTGTGTATTAAACTATTAGGGGGGTGCTGTGTATAACACTATTAGGGGGGTGCTGTGTATAACACTATTAGGGGGGTGCTGTGTATAACACTATTAGGGGGGTGCTGTGTATTAAACTATTAGGGGGGTGCTGTGTATAACACTATTAGGGGGGTGCTGTGTATAACACTATTAGGGGGTGCTGTGTATTAAACTATTAGGGGGTGCTGTGTATAACACTATTAGTGGGGTGCTGTGTATAACACTATTAGGGGGTGCTGTGTATAACACTATTAGGGGGGTGCTGTGTATTAAACTATTAGAGGGGTGCTGTGTATAACACTATTGGGGGGTGCTGTGTATTAAACTATTAGGGGGTGCTGTGTATTAAGCTATTAGGGGGGTGCTGTGTATTAAACTATTAGGGGGGTGCTGTGTATTAAACTATTAGGGGGTGCTATGTATTAAACTTTTAGGGGGGTGCTGTGTATAACACTATTAGGGGGGTGCTGTGTATTAAACTATTACGGGGGTGCTGTGTATAACTCTATTAGGGGGGTGCTGTGTATTAAACTATTAGGGGGGTGCTGTGTATAACACTATTAGGGGGGTGCTGTGTATAACACTATTAGGGGGGTGCTGTGTATAACACTATTAGGGGGGTGCTGTGTATTAAACTATTAGGGGGGTGCTGTGTATAACACTATTAGGGGGGTGCTGTGTATAACACTATTAGGGGGTGCTGTGTATTAAACTATTAGGGGGTGCTGTGTATAACACTATTAGTGGGGTGCTGTGTATAACACTATTAGGGGGTGCTGTGTATAACACTATTAGGGGGGTGCTGTGTATTAAACTATTAGGGGGGTGCTGTGTATAACACTATTAGGGGGTGCTGTGTATTAAACTATTAGGGGGAAGCTGTGTATTAAACTATTAGGGGGGTGCTGTGTATAACACTATTAGGGGGGTGCTGTGTATTACACTATTAGGGGGGTACTGTGTATTAAACTATTAGGGGGGTGCTGTGTATAACACTATTAGGGGGGTGCTGTGTATTAAACTATTAGGGGGGTGCTGTGTATAACACTATTAGGGGGTGCTGTGTATTAAACTATTAGGGGGAAGCTGTGTATTAAACTATTAGGGGGGTGCTGTGTATAACACTATTAGGGGGGTGCTGTGTATTACACTATTAGGGGGGTACTGTGTATTAAACTATTAGGGGGGTGCTGTGTATAACACTATTAGGGGGGTGCTGTGTATTAAACTATTAGGGGGGTGCTGTGTATAACACTATTAGGGGGTGCTGTGTATTAAACTATTAGGGGGATGCTGTGTATTAAACTATTAGGGGGGTGCTGTGTATAACACTATTAGGGGGGTGCTGTGTATTACACTATTAGGGGGTGCTGTGTATAACACTATTAGGGGGGTGCTGTGTATTAAACTATTAGGGGGGTGCTGTGTATAACACTATTAGGGGGGTGCTGTGTATAACACTATTAGGGGGGTGCTGTGTATAACACTATTAGGGGGGTGCTGTGTATTAAACTATTAGGGGGGTGCTGTGTATAACACTATTAGGGGGGTGCTGTGTATAACACTATTAGGGGGTGCTGTGTATTAAACTATTAGGGGGTGCTGTGTATAACACTATTAGTGGGGTGCTGTGTATAACACTATTAGGGGGTGCTGTGTATAACACTATTAGGGGGGTGCTGTGTATTAAACTATTAGGGGGGTGCTGTGTATAACACTATTAGGGGGTGCTGTGTATTAAACTATTAGGGGGAAGCTGTGTATTAAACTATTAGGGGGGTGCTGTGTATAACACTATTAGGGGGGTGCTGTGTATTACACTATTAGGGGGGTACTGTGTATTAAACTATTAGGGGGGTGCTGTGTATAACACTATTAGGGGGGTGCTGTGTATTAAACTATTAGGGGGGTGCTGTGTATAACACTATTAGGGGGTGCTGTGTATTAAACTATTAGGGGGAAGCTGTGTATTAAACTATTAGGGGGGTGCTGTGTATAACACTATTAGGGGGGTGCTGTGTATTACACTATTAGGGGGGTACTGTGTATTAAACTATTAGGGGGGTGCTGTGTATAACACTATTAGGGGGGTGCTGTGTATTAAACTATTAGGGGGGTGCTGTGTATAACACTATTAGGGGGTGCTGTGTATTAAACTATTAGGGGGATGCTGTGTATTAAACTATTAGGGGGGTGCTGTGTATAACACTATTAGGGGGGTGCTGTGTATTACACTATTAGGGGGTGCTGTGTATAACACTATTAGGGGGGTGCTGTGTATTAAACTATTAGGGGGGGTGCTGTGTATAACACTATTAGGGGAGTGCTGTGTATAACACTATTAGGGGGGTGCTGTGTATAACACTATTAGGGGGGTGCTGTGTATTAAACTATTAGGAGGGGTGCTGTGTATTAAACTATTAGGGGGATGCTGTGTATAACACTATTAGGGGGGTGCTGTGTATTAAACTATTAGGGGGGTGCTGTGTATTAAACTATTAGGGGGTTGCTGTCTATTAAACTATTAGGGGGGTGCTGTGTATTAAACTATTAGGGGGGTGCTGTGTATAACACTATTAGGGGGGTGCTGTGTATTAAACTATTAGGGGGGTGCTGTGTATAACACTATTAGGGGGGTGCTGTGTATTAAACTATTAGGGGGGGTGCTGTGTATAACACTATTAGGGGAGTGCTGTGTATAACACTATTAGGGGGGTGCTGTGTATAACACTATTAGGGGGGTGCTGTGTATTAAACTATTAGGGGGGTGCTGTGTATTAAACTATTAGGGGGATGCTGTGTATAACACTATTAGGGGGGTGCTGTGTATTAAACTATTAGGGGGGTGCTGTGTATTAAACTATTAGGGGGTTGCTGTCTATTAAACTATTAGGGGGGTGCTGTGTATTAAACTATTAGGGGGGTGCTGTGTATAACACTATTAGGGGGGTGCTGTGTATAACACTATTAGGGGGGTGCTGTGTATAACACTATTAGGGGGGTGCTGTGTATTAAACTATTAGGGGGTTGCTGTGTATAACACTATTAGGGGGGTGCTGTGTATAACACTATTAGGGGGTGCTGTGTATTAAACTATTAGGGGGTGCTGTGTATAACACTATTAGTGGGGTGCTGTGTATAACACTATTAGGGGGTGCTCTGTATAACACTATTAGGGGGTTGCTGTGTATTAAACTATTAGAGGGGAGCTGTGTATAACACTATTGGGGGTGCTGTGTATTAAGCTATTAGGGGGGTGCTGTGTATTAAACTATTAGGGGGGTGCTGTGTATTAAACTATTAGGGGGTGCTGTGTATTAAGCTATTAGGGGGGTGCTGTGTATTAAACTATTAGGGGGGTGCTGTGTATAACACTATTAGGGGGGTGCTGTGTATAACACTATTAGGGGGGTGCTGTGCATTAAACTATTAGGAGGGTGCTGTGTATAACACTATTAGGGGGGTGCTGTGTATTAAACTATTAGGGGGTGCTGTGTATTAAACTATTAGGGGGGTGCTGTGTATAACACTATTAGGGGGGTGCTGTGTATTAAACTATTAGGGGGGTGCTGTGTATAACACTATTAGGGGAGTGCTGTGTATTAAACTATTAGGGGTGTGTGCTTTGTATAACACTATTAGGGGGGTGCTGTGTATAACACTATTAGGGGGGTGCTGTGTATAACACTATTAGGGGGGTGTCACGGGATGGTTAGAGTCTATACTATAGGCAATGTGTAATATATATTTCATGTGGAATGTATTCTCTAACCTGTTATATACATCAATGTGTAGTTGGCTGATTAGGGTCTAGTGTGTTAGCACATTGTATGCAAATCCCTCTAACTAGTGAGGACCAGTGAGGACAATGGGTGGAGATAATCTGATCAGTGTCTCCAAGAAGATGTTGGACGGTGCATTGTCCATAGTAGACAGGGAGTCTGCTCTCCTTGGTATAGGTGAGGGGGGAAGGATCTGTGACTCAGCCCTTCCCACCCACAGATAGAGGAAGTAACAGTTTAGTATATAGTTGTAGCTTGCAGTTAGTATGTGTTAGCCGGCCTGTGCACAGCTCTGCAGAGAGCCAGGATATAGTTACAGGACCAAGGAACCAAAGTTATCATTGGATTGTGACTTCTGTGGACTTATTGTTATTACGGTTGATGTGACCGCCGCCGGCTACTAACTTTGTGGATTACAATAAATTGCTGTTGTCTCCCGACCTCTTGCGTCCGTGTTGATTCAAAAGACCATCCGGAGGAAGACGTATACCTTTGCTCCGTGACAACTGGTTGGCAGCGGTGGGATCAACAGCGGACAGCGAGATGGACTACAGCAGCCCAGCGATTAATGGAGCCACAACCTCAGAATACAGGAACTGGACTATGGCAAGTCTACAAGTAAGGGCCCGGGAACTAAACCTGAGTTACCAGGGAAGAACGAAAGATCAACTGATCGAGGCACTGGAGGAGATGACCCTGCAAAGCGACCATGAGGAGGGCTGCCCCCAGGAGACTGGAGAGATACGGGAGTGGCAGGTACAGACCCAAAAGAGCAGATGGGTTGTTTTGTATGAGGAGGAGTTGGCAGTGCTGGGGCTAGGAGCAACTGCAGAGCAAAGGAGTAGAGCATTACAGAGGGCTCAGGAAACGGAGAAGGAGGAACAGAGAATGGCGCATGAAAAGGAAAGAATGGCGCATGAAATGCGAATGGCTGAGATAACTACGCGGAATTATAATCAAACGTCGGCCCCCAGCCCAACAGTGAGAGAACCACCATATGTCTCCCATAAACACTTCAAGACCTTTGATGAAGCGGCTGGGGATGTTGATGGATATTTTCAGGACTTCGAACACCAGTGCCACCTGATGGAAGTCCCAGAGAAGGATTGGGTCCGGTATCTGGTGGGGCACCTACGAGATGGGGCTGCGGAAGCTCTCAGAGCCATGGACCCTAGTGATCAGCGGGACTATGAGGCCATTAAAAGAGCGGTGCAGAAGTATTATGCCGTCACTCCAGAGACCTACCGAGTTCAATTCCGCTCTTTGTCTTACAATGGGGGAAGCTCCTTCCACATGTTCGCCCACAAGTTGAAGCAAGCATGCAAGCGCTGGCTAGAAGGAGAGGAGGCTGTCACAGTCGATAAGATCCTCCAAGTCATACTTAAGGAACAGTTCTTTTCCCAGTGCCCCGCTGAGATCCGTGAGTGGGTGCTGGAACGGAACCCAGCCACAGTGGAGCAAGCTGCTTCCCTTGCAGATGAGGGCCTGACCATCAAGCCGCAGTGGAAGAGGTTGTTTGCAGAGGAGCGGAAAACTACCACAGTCCGCCAGACACCCTTCATCCAGCCACCCACCTTTCGTGCCCGGCCTCAGGATTACAATTCCCCCTCTACCCCTGCCCCAGCCCATCGGCCTCCAGCTATGAACAACCCTGTCCCTAGACAACGACCTACTGGAAGAATGCTAGAGCGCAGATGTTTTGGGTGCGGGCGGCCTGGACATTTGCAAGCTAGTTGCCCTGTTAACATGGGGGCACGGGCCACCGTGGCATCCCGGCCTATTCACTACCTGGGAACCACCCCTAGGACTGAAAGTTTGGCCCCATTTCCAGATGACTCCATGAATGACCCATCTGTTCCACCTCCAGGGGTCTATGGGATTCAGCCTTCCGCCACACATCCCGCAAACCTTCAGCGGAAGCACTTGCAGGAGGTCCTACTGGATGGCCGAACAGTTGTTGGATTCCGGGACTCGGGAGCTTTCCTAACGGTAGCGGACCCCCGAGTGGTTCGACCCGAGGCCCTAGAGGAGGGCCCTGGCCTTTCTATCGAGTTGGCAGGAGGTACTCGGAAACGTATTCCTAAAGCTACCGTGGAACTCGACTATGGTTATGGACCAAAACGATGCACAATTGGTGTGATGAGCGGGCTGCCGGCCGATGTTCTGTTAGGCAACGATGTTGGAAATCTACAGTGCCACTTTGTGGGAGCAGTGACCCGAAGCCAAGCTCAGAGAGACGCCAACATGGATCGACCGGATTTTTTGCCAGATGCCAGCCCTTCAACTCTACAACTTTACCATTCAGTACCGCCGAGGGAACCAACACCAGAACGCAGATGGGTTATCCCGGCAGGAGGAAATATGAGCTATAGAGACTGATGTGCATTCCCCAATTTACCTGTGTAGGCCAATTGTGTCATGCACATGTTTTGAGAGGGGGAGGGGTTGTCACGGGATGGTTAGAGTCTATACTATAGGCAATGTGTAATATATATTTCATGTGGAATGTATTCTCTAACCTGTTATATACATCAATGTGTAGTTGGCTGATTAGGGTCTAGTGTGTTAGCACATTGTATGCAAATCCCTCTAACTAGTGAGGACCAGTGAGGACAATGGGTGGAGATAATCTGATCAGTGTCTCCAAGAAGATGTTGGACGGTGCATTGTCCATAGTAGACAGGGAGTCTGCTCTCCTTGGTATAGGTGAGGGGGGAAGGATCTGTGACTCAGCCCTTCCCACCCACAGATAGAGGAAGTAACAGTTTAGTATATAGTTGTAGCTTGCAGTTAGTATGTGTTAGCCGGCCTGTGCACAGCTCTGCAGAGAGCCAGGATATAGTTACAGGACCAAGGAACCAAAGTTATCATTGGATTGTGACTTCTGTGGACTTATTGTTATTACGGTTGATGTGACCGCCGCCGGCTACTAACTTTGTGGATTACAATAAATTGCTGTTGTCTCCCGACCTCTTGCGTCCGTGTTGATTCAAAAGACCATCCGGAGGAAGACGTATACCTTTGCTCCGTGACAGGGGGTGCTGTGTATTAAACTATTAGGGGGGTGCTGTGTATAACACTATTAGGCGGGTGCTGTGTATAACACTATTAGTGGGTGCTGTGTATTAAACTATTAGGGGGTGCTGTGTATAACACTATTAGGCGGGTGCTGTGTATAACTCTATTAGTGGGTGCTGTGTATTAAACTATTAGGGGGTGCTGTGTATAACACTATTAGGGGGGTGCTGTGTATAACACTATTAGGGGGTGCTGTGTATAACACTATTAGGGGGGTGCTGTGTATTAAACTATTAGAGGGGTGCTGTGTATAACACTATTGGGGGGTGCTGTGTATTAAACTATTAGGGGGTGCTGTGTATTAAACTATTAGGGGGGTGCTGTGTATAACACTATTAGGGGGGTGCTGTGTATAACACTATTAGGGGGGTGCTGTGTATTAAACTATTAGGGGGGTGCTGTGTATAACACTATTAGGGGGGTGCTGTGTATAACACTATTAGGGGGGTGCTGTGTATTAAACTATTAGGGGGGTGCTGTGTATAACACTATTAGGCGGGTGCTGTGTATAACACTATTAGTGGGTGCTGTGTATTAAACTATTAGGGGGTGCTGTGTATAACACTATTAGGGGGGTGCTGTGTATAACACTATTAGGGGGTGCTGTGTATAACACTATTAGGGGGGTGCTGTGTATTAAACTATTAGAGGGGTGCTGTGTATAACACTATTGGGGGGTGCTGTGTATTAAACTATTAGGGGGTGCTGTGTATTAAGCTATTAGGGCGGTGCTGTGTATTAAACTATTAGGGGGGTGCTGTGTATTAAACTATTAGGGGGTGCTGTGTATAACACTATTAGGGGGTGCTGTGTATAACACTATTAGGGGGGTGCAGTGTATTAAACTATTAGAGGGGTGCTGTGTATAACACTATTGGGGAGTGCTGTGTATTAAACTATTAGGGGGTGCTGTGTATTAAGCTATTAGGGGGGTGCGGTGTATTAAACTATTAGGGGGGTGCTGTGTATTAAACTATTAGGGGTTGCTGTGTATTAAGCTATTAGGGGGATGCTGTGTATAACACTATTAGGGGGGTGCTGTGTATTAAACTATTAGGGGGGTGCTGTGTATAACACTATTAGGGGGTGCTGTGTATTAAACTATTAGGGGGATGCTGTGTAATAAACTATTAGGGGGGTGCTGTGTATATCACTATTAGGGGGGTGATGTGTATAACACTATTAGGGGGGGTGCTGTGTATAACACTATTAGGGGGGTGCTGTGTATTACACTATTAGGGGGGTGCTGTGTATTAAACTATTAGGGGTGTGCTGTGTATTAAACTATTAGGGGGTGCTGTGTATTAAACTATTAGGGGGGTGCTGTGTATAACACTATTAGGGGGTGCTGTGTATTAAACTATTAGAGGGTGCTGTGTAGAACACTATTAGGGGGGTGCTGTGTATAACATTATTAGGGGGTGCTGTGTATTAAACTATTAGGGGGTGCTATGTATTAAACTATTAGGGGGGTGCTGTGTATAACACTATTAGGGGGGTGCTGTGTATTAAACTATTACGGGGGTGCTGTGTATAACTCTATTAGGGGGGTGCTGTGTATTAAACTATTAGGGGGGTGCTGTGTATAACACTATTAGGGGGGTGCTGTGTATAACACTATTAGGGGGGTGCTGTGTATAACACTATTAGGGGGGTGCTGTGTATTAAACTATTAGGGGGGTGCTGTGTATAACACTATTAGGGGGGTGCTGTGTATAACACTATTAGGGGGTGCTGTGTATTAAACTATTAGGGGGTGCTGTGTATAACACTATTAGTGGGGTGCTGTGTATAACACTATTAGGGGGTGCTGTGTATAACACTATTAGGGGGGTGCTGTGTATTAAACTATTAGGGGGGTGCTGTGTATAACACTATTAGGGGGTGCTGTGTATTAAACTATTAGGGGGAAGCTGTGTATTAAACTATTAGGGGGGTGCTGTGTATAACACTATTAGGGGGGTGCTGTGTATTACACTATTAGGGGGGTACTGTGTATTAAACTATTAGGGGGGTGCTGTGTATAACACTATTAGGGGGGTGCTGTGTATTAAACTATTAGGGGGGTGCTGTGTATAACACTATTAGGGGGTGCTGTGTATTAAACTATTAGGGGGAAGCTGTGTATTAAACTATTAGGGGGGTGCTGTGTATAACACTATTAGGGGGGTGCTGTGTATTACACTATTAGGGGGGTACTGTGTATTAAACTATTAGGGGGGTGCTGTGTATAACACTATTAGGGGGGTGCTGTGTATTAAACTATTAGGGGGGTGCTGTGTATAACACTATTAGGGGGTGCTGTGTATTAAACTATTAGGGGGATGCTGTGTATTAAACTATTAGGGGGGTGCTGTGTATAACACTATTAGGGGGGTGCTGTGTATTACACTATTAGGGGGTGCTGTGTATAACACTATTAGGGGGGTGCTGTGTATTAAACTATTAGGGGGGGTGCTGTGTATAACACTATTAGGGGAGTGCTGTGTATAACACTATTAGGGGGGTGCTGTGTATAACACTATTAGGGGGGTGCTGTGTATTAAACTATTAGGGGGGGGGTGCTGTGTATTAAACTATTAGGGGGATGCTGTGTATAACACTATTAGGGGGGTGCTGTGTATTAAACTATTAGGGGGGTGCTGTGTATTAAACTATTAGGGGGTTGCTGTCTATTAAACTATTAGGGGGGTGCTGTGTATTAAACTATTAGGGGGGTGCTGTGTATAACACTATTAGGGGGGTGCTGTGTATTAAACTATTAGGGGGGTGATGTGTATAACACTAATAGGGGGGTGCTGTGTATTAAACTATTAGGGGGGTGCTGTGTATAACACTATTAGAGGGTGCTGTGTATTAAACTATTAGGGGGGTGCTGTGTATTAAACTATTAGGGTGTGCTGTGTATTAAACTATTAGGGGGGTGCTGTGTATAACACTATTAGGGGGTGCTGTGTATTAAACTATTAGAGGGTGCTGTGTAGAACACTATTAGGAGGATGCTGTGTATAACACTATTAGGGGGTTGCTGTGTATTAAACTATTAGGGGGTGCTGTGTATTAAACTATTAGGGGGGTGCTGTGTATAACACTATTAGGGGGGTGCTGTGTATTAAACTATTAGGGGGGTGCTGTGTATAACACTATTAGGGGGGTGCTGTGTATTAAACTATTAGGGGTGTGTGCTTTGTATAACACTATTAGGGGGGTGCTGTGTATAACACTATTAGGGGGGTGCTGTGTATAACACTATTAGGGGGGTGCTGTGTATTAAACTATTAGGGGGGTGCTGTGTATAACACTATTAGGGGGGTGCTGTGTATAACACTATTAGGGGGGTGCTGTGTATTAAACTATTAGGGGGGTGCTGTGTATAACACTATTAGGGGGGTGCTGTGTATAACACTATTAGTGGGTGCTGTGTATTAAACTATTAGGGGGTGCTGTGTATAACACTATTAGGGGGGTGCTGTGTATAACACTATTAGGGGGTGCTGTGTATAACACTATTAGGGGGGTGCTGTGTATTAAACTATTAGAGGGGTGCTGTGTATAACACTATTGGGGGGTGCTGTGTATTAAACTATTAGGGGGTGCTGTGTATTAAGCTATTAGGGGGGTGCTGTGTATTAAACTATTAGGGGGGTGCTGTGTATTAAACTATTAGGGGTTGCTGTGTATTAAGCTATTAGGGGGGTGCTGTGTATAACACTATTAGGGGGGTGCTGTGTATTAAACTATTAGGGGGGTGCTGTGTATAACACTATTAGGGGGTGCTGTGTATTAAACTATTAGGGGGATGCTGTGTAATAAACTATTAGGGGGGTGCTGTGTATAACACTATTAGGGGGGTGATGTGTATAACACTATTAGGGGGGGTGCTGTGTATAACACTATTAGGGGGGTGCTGTGTATTACACTATTAGGGGGGTGCTGTGCATTAAACTATTAGGTGTGTGCTGTGTATTAAACTATTAGGGGGTGCTGTGTATTAAACTATTACGGGGGTGCTGTGTATAACTCTATTAGGGGGGTGCTGTGTATTAAACTATTAGAGGGGTGCTGTGTATAACACTATTAGGGGGGTGCTGTGTATAACACTATTAGGGGGGTGCTGTGTATAACACTATTAGGGGGGTGCTGTGTATTAAACTATTAGGGGGGTGCTGTGTATAACACTATTAGGGGGGTGCTGTGTATAACACTATTAGGGGGTGCTGTGTATTAAACTATTAGGGGGTGCTGTGTATAACACTATTAGTGGGGTGCTGTGTATAACACTATTAGGGGGTGCTGTGTATAACACTATTAGGGGGGTGCTGTGTATTAAACTATTAGAGGGGTGCTGTGTATAACACTATTGGGGGGTGCTGTGTATTAAACTATTAGGGGGTACTGTGTATTAAGCTATTAGGGGGGTGCTGTGTATTAAACTATTAGGGGGGTGCTGTGTATTAAACTATTAGGGGGTGCTATGTATTAAACTTTTAGGGGGGTGCTGTGTATAACACTATTAGGGGGGTGCTGTGTATAACACTATTAGGGGGGTGCTGTGTATAACACTATTAGGGGGGTGCTGTGTATAACACTATTAGGGGGGTGCTGTGTATAACACTATTGGGGGGGTGCTGTGTATTAAACTATTAGGGGGGTGCTGTGTATAACACTATTAGGGGGGTGCTGTGTATAACACTATTAGGGGGTGCTGTGTATTAAACTATTAGGGGGTGCTGTGTATAACACTATTAGTGGGGTGCTGTGTATAACACTATTAGGGGGTGCTGTGTATAACACTATTAGGGGGGTGCTGTGTATTAAACTATTAGGGGGGTGCTGTGTATAACACTATTAGGGGGTGCTGTGTATTAAACTATTAGGGGGAAGCTGTGTATTAAACTATTAGGGGGGTGCTGTGTATAACACTATTAGGGGGGTGCTGTGTATTACACTATTAGGGGGGTACTGTGTATTAAACTATTAGGGGGGTGCTGTGTATAACACTATTAGGGGGGTGCTGTGTATTAAACTATTAGGGGGGTGCTGTGTATAACACTATTAGGGGGTGCTGTGTATTAAACTATTAGGGGGAAGCTGTGTATTAAACTATTAGGGGGGTGCTGTGTATAACACTATTAGGGGGGTGCTGTGTATTACACTATTAGGGGGGTACTGTGTATTAAACTATTAGGGGGGTGCTGTGTATAACACTATTAGGGGGGTGCTGTGTATTAAACTATTAGGGGGGTGCTGTGTATAACACTATTAGGGGGTGCTGTGTATTAAACTATTAGGGGGATGCTGTGTATTAAACTATTAGGGGGGTGCTGTGTATAACACTATTAGGGGGGTGCTGTGTATTACACTATTAGGGGGTGCTGTGTATAACACTATTAGGGGGGTGCTGTGTATTAAACTATTAGGGGGGGTGCTGTGTATAACACTATTAGGGGAGTGCTGTGTATAACACTATTAGGGGGGTGCTGTGTATAACACTATTAGGGGGGTGCTGTGTATTAAACTATTAGGAGGGGTGCTGTGTATTAAACTATTAGGGGGATGCTGTGTATAACACTATTAGGGGGGTGCTGTGTATTAAACTATTAGGGGGGTGCTGTGTATTAAACTATTAGGGGGTTGCTGTCTATTAAACTATTAGGGGGGTGCTGTGTATTAAACTATTAGGGGGGTGCTGTGTATAACACTATTAGGGGGGTGCTGTGTATTAAACTATTAGGGGGGTGCTGTGTATAACACTATTAGGGGGGTGCTGTGTATTAAACTATTAGGGGGGGTGCTGTGTATAACACTATTAGGGGAGTGCTGTGTATAACACTATTAGGGGGGTGCTGTGTATAACACTATTAGGGGGGTGCTGTGTATTAAACTATTAGGGGGGGTGCTGTGTATTAAACTATTAGGGGGATGCTGTGTATAACACTATTAGGGGGGTGCTGTGTATTAAACTATTAGGGGGGTGCTGTGTATTAAACTATTAGGGGGTTGCTGTCTATTAAACTATTAGGGGGGTGCTGTGTATTAAACTATTAGGGGGGTGCTGTGTATAACACTATTAGGGGGGTGCTGTGTATAACACTATTAGGGGGGTGCTGTGTATAACACTATTAGGGGGGTGCTGTGTATTAAACTATTAGGGGGTTTCTGTGTATAACACTATTAGGGGGGTGCTGTGTATAACACTATTAGGGGGTGCTGTGTATTAAACTATTAGGGGGTGCTGTGTATAACACTATTAGTGGGGTGCTGTGTATAACACTATTAGGGGGTGCTCTGTATAACACTATTAGGGGGTTGCTGTGTATTAAACTATTAGAGGGGAGCTGTGTATAACACTATTGGGGGTGCTGTGTATTAAGCTATTAGGGGGGTGCTGTGTATTAAACTATTAGGGGGGTGCTGTGTATTAAACTATTAGGGGGTGCTGTGTATTAAGCTATTAGGGGGGTGCTGTGTATTAAACTATTAGGGGGGTGCTGTGTATAACACTATTAGGGGGGTGCTGTGTATAACACTATTAGGGGGGTGCTGTGCATTAAACTATTAGGAGGGTGCTGTGTATAACACTATTAGGGGGGTGCTGTGTATTAAACTATTAGGGGGGTGTTGTGTATAACACTATTAGGGGGTGCTGTGTATTAAACTATTAGGGGGAAGCTGTGTATTAAACTATTAGGGGGGTGCTGTGTATAACACTATTAGGGGGGTGCTGTGTATTACACTATTAGGGGGGTACTGTGTATTAAACTATTAGGGGGGTGCTGTGTATAACACTATTAGGGGGTGCTGTGTATTAAACTATTAGGGGGGTGCTGTGTATAACACTATTAGGGGGTGCTGTGTATTAAACTATTAGGGGGATGCTGTGTATTAAACTATTAGGGGGGTGCTGTGTATAACACTATTAGGGGGGTGCTGTGTATTACACTATTAGGGGGTGCTGTGTATAACACTATTAGGGGGGTGCTGTGTATTAAACTATTAGGGGGGGTGCTGTGTATAACACTATTAGGGGAGTGCTGTGTATAACACTATTAGGGGGGTGCTGTGTATAACACTATTAGGGGGGTGCTGTGTATTAAACTATTAGGGGGGGTGCTGTGTATTAAACTATTAGGGGGATGCTGTGTATAACACTATTAGGGGGGTGCTGTGTATTAAACTATTAGGGGGGTGCTGTGTATTAAACTATTAGGGGGTTGCTGTCTATTAAACTATTAGGGGGGTGCTGTGTATTAAACTATTAGGGGGGTGCTGTGTATAACACTATTAGGGGGTGCTGTGTATTAAACTATTAGGGGGGTGCTGTGTATAACACTAATAGGGGGGTGCTGTGTATTAAACTATTAGGGGGGTGCTGTGTATAACACTATTAGAGGGTGCTGTGTATTAAACTATTAGGGGGGTGCTGTGTATTAAACTATTAGGGTGTGCTGTGTATTAAACTATTAGGGGGGTACTGTGTATAACACTATTAGGGGGTGCTGTGTATTAAACTATTAGAGGGTGCTGTGTAGAACACTATTAGGGGGATGCTGTGTATAACACTATTAGGGGGTTGCTGTGTATTAAACTATTAGGGGGTGCTGTGTATTAAACTATTAGGGGGGTGCTGTGTATAACACTATTAGGGGGGTGCTGTGTATTAAACTATTAGGGGGGTGCTGTGTATAACACTATTAGGGGGGTGCTGTGTATTAAACTATTAGGGGTGTGTGCTTTGTATAACACTATTAGGGGGGTGCTGTGTATAACACTATTAGGGGGGTGCTGTGTATAACACTATTATGGGGGTGCTGTGTATTAAACTATTAGGGGGGTGCTGTGTATAACACTATTAGGGGGGTGCTGTGTATAACACTATTAGGGGGGTGCTGTGTATTAAACTATTAGGGGGGTGCTGTGTATAACACTATTAGGGGGGTGCTGTGTATAACACTATTAGTGGGTGCTGTGTATTAAACTATTAGGGGGTGCTGTGTATAACACTATTAGGGGGGTGCTGTGTATAACACTATTAGGGGGTGCTGTGTATAACACTATTAGGGGGGTGCTGTGTATTAAACTATTAGAGGGGTGCTGTGTATAACACTATTGGGGGGTGCTGTGTATTAAACTATTAGGGGGTGCTGTGTATTAAGCTATTAGGGGGGTGCTGTGTATTAAACTATTAGGGGGGTGCTGTGTATTAAACTATTAGGGGTTGCTGTGTATTAAGCTATTAGGGGGGTGCTGTGTATAACACTATTAGGGGGGTGCTGTGTATTAAACTATTAGGGGGGTGCTGTGTATAACACTATTAGGGGGTGCTGTGTATTAAACTATTAGGGGGATGCTGTGTAATAAACTATTAGGGGGGTGCTGTGTATAACACTATTAGGGGGGTGATGTGTATAACACTATTAGGGGGGGTGCTGTGTATAACACTATTAGGGGGGTGCTGTGTATTACACTATTAGGGGGGTGCTGTGCATTAAACTATTAGGTGTGTGCTGTGTATTAAACTATTAGGGGGTGCTGTGTATTAAACTATTAGGGGGGTGCTGTGTATAACACTATTAGGGGGTGCTGTGTATTAAACTATTAGAGGGTGCTGTGTAGAACACTATTAGGGGGGTGCTGTGTATAACACTATTAGGGGGTGCTGTGTATTAAACTATTAGGGGGGTGCTGTGTATAACACTATTAGGGGGGTGCTGTGTATAACACTATTAGGGGGGTGCTGTGTATAACACTATTAGGGGGGTGCTGTGTATTAAACTATTAGGGGGGTGCTGTGTATAACACTATTAGGGGGGTGCTGTGTATAACACTATTAGGGGGTGCTGTGTATTAAACTATTAGGGGGTGCTGTGTATAACACTATTAGTGGGGTGCTGTGTATAACACTATTAGGGGGTGCTGTGTATAACACTATTAGGGGGGTGCTGTGTATTAAACTATTAGAGGGGTGCTGTGTATAACACTATTGGGGGGTGCTGTGTATTAAACTATTAGGGGGTGCTGTGTATTAAGCTATTAGGGGGGTGCTGTGTATTAAACTATTAGGGGGGTGCTGTGTATTAAACTATTAGGGGGTGCTATGTATTAAACTTTTAGGGGGGTGCTGTGTATAACACTATTAGGGGGGTGCTGTGTATTAAACTATTACGGGGGTGCTGTGTATAACTCTATTAGGGGGGTGCTGTGTATTAAACTATTAGGGGGGTGCTGTGTATAACACTATTAGGGGGGTGCTGTGTATAACACTATTAGGGGGGTGCTGTGTATAACACTATTAGGGGGGTGCTGTGTATTAAACTATTAGGGGGGTGCTGTGTATAACACTATTAGGGGGGTGCTGTGTATAACACTATTAGGGGGTGCTGTGTATTAAACTATTAGGGGGTGCTGTGTATAACACTATTAGTGGGGTGCTGTGTATAACACTATTAGGGGGTGCTGTGTATAACACTATTAGGGGGGTGCTGTGTATTAAACTATTAGGGGGGTGCTGTGTATAACACTATTAGGGGGTGCTGTGTATTAAACTATTAGGGGGAAGCTGTGTATTAAACTATTAGGGGGGTGCTGTGTATAACACTATTAGGGGGGTGCTGTGTATTACACTATTAGGGGGGTACTGTGTATTAAACTATTAGGGGGGTGCTGTGTATAACACTATTAGGGGGGTGCTGTGTATTAAACTATTAGGGGGGTGCTGTGTATAACACTATTAGGGGGTGCTGTGTATTAAACTATTAGGGGGAAGCTGTGTATTAAACTATTAGGGGGGTGCTGTGTATAACACTATTAGGGGGGTGCTGTGTATTACACTATTAGGGGGGTACTGTGTATTAAACTATTAGGGGGGTGCTGTGTATAACACTATTAGGGGGGTGCTGTGTATTAAACTATTAGGGGGGTGCTGTGTATAACACTATTAGGGGGTGCTGTGTATTAAACTATTAGGGGGATGCTGTGTATTAAACTATTAGGGGGGTGCTGTGTATAACACTATTAGGGTGCTGTGTATTACACTATTAGGGGGTGCTGTGTATAACACTATTAGGGGGGTGCTGTGTATTAAACTATTAGGGGGGTGCTGTGTATAACACTATTAGGGGGGTGCTGTGTATAACACTATTAGGGGTCTGTGTATAACACTATTAGGGGGGTGCTGTGTATTAAACTATTAGGGGGGTGCTGTGTATAACACTATTAGGGGGGTGCTGTGTATAACACTATTAGGGGGGTGCTGTGTATTAAACTATTAGGGGGTGCTGTGTATAACACTATTAGTGGGGTGCTGTGTATAACACTATTAGGGGGTGCTGTGTATAACACTATTAGGGGGGTGCTGTGTATTAAACTATTAGGGGGGTGCTGTGTATAACACTATTAGGGGGTGCTGTGTATTAAACTATTAGGGGGAAGCTGTGTATTAAACTATTAGGGGGGTGCTGTGTATAACACTATTAGGGGGGTGCTGTGTATTACACTATTAGGGGGGGTACTGTGTATTAAACTATTAGGGGGGTGCTGTGTATAACACTATTAGGGGGGTGCTGTGTATTAAACTATTAGGGGGGGTGCTGTGTATAACACTATTAGGGGGTGCTGTGTATTAAACTATTAGGGGGAAGCTGTGTATTAAACTATTAGGGGGGGTGCTGTGTATAACACTATTAGGGGGGTGCTGTGTATTACACTATTAGGGGGGTACTGTGTATTAAACTATTAGGGGGGTGCTGTGTATAACACTATTAGGGGGGTGCTGTGTATTAAACTATTAGGGGGGTGCTGTGTATAACACTATTAGGGGGGTGCTGTGTATTAAACTATTAGGGGGATGCTGTGTATTAAACTATTAGGGGGGGTGCTGTGTATAACACTATTAGGGGGGTGCTGTGTATTACACTATTAGGGGGTGCTGTGTATAACACTATTAGGGGGGTGCTGTGTATTAAACTATTAGGGGGGGTGCTGTGTATAACACTATTAGGGGAGTGCTGTGTATAACACTATTAGGGGGGTGCTGTGTATAACACTATTAGGGGGGTGCTGTGTATTAAACTATTAGGAGGGGTGCTGTGTATTAAACTATTAGGGGGATGCTGTGTATAACACTATTAGGGGGGTGCTGTGTATTAAACTATTAGGGGGGTGCTGTGTATTAAACTATTAGGGGGTTGCTGTCTATTAAACTATTAGGGGGGTGCTGTGTATTAAACTATTAGGGGGGTGCTGTGTATAACACTATTAGGGGGGTGCTGTGTATTAAACTATTAGGGGGGTGCTGTGTATAACACTATTAGGGGGGTGCTGTGTATTAAACTATTAGGGGGGGGTGCTGTGTATAACACTATTAGGGGAGTGCTGTGTATAACACTATTAGGGGGGTGCTGTGTATAACACTATTAGGGGGGTGCTGTGTATTAAACTATTAGGGGGGTGCTGTGTATTAAACTATTAGGGGGATGCTGTGTATAACACTATTAGGGGGGTGCTGTGTATTAAACTATTAGGGGGGTGCTGTGTATTAAACTATTAGGGGGTTGCTGTCTATTAAACTATTAGGGGGGTGCTGTGTATTAAACTATTAGGGGGGTGCTGTGTATAACACTATTAGGGGGGTGCTGTGTATAACACTATTAGGGGGGTGCTGTGTATAACACTATTAGGGGGGTGCTGTGTATTAAACTATTAGGGGGTTGCTGTGTATAACACTATTAGGGGGGTGCTGTGTATAACACTATTAGGGGGTGCTGTGTATTAAACTATTAGGGGGTGCTGTGTATAACACTATTAGTGGGGTGCTGTGTATAACACTATTAGGGGGTGCTCTGTATAACACTATTAGGGGGTTGCTGTGTATTAAACTATTAGAGGGGAGCTGTGTATAACACTATTGGGGGTGCTGTGTATTAAGCTATTAGGGGGGTGCTGTGTATTAAACTATTAGGGGGGTGCTGTGTATTAAACTATTAGGGGGTGCTGTGTATTAAGCTATTAGGGGGGTGCTGTGTATTAAACTATTAGGGGGGTGCTGTGTATAACACTATTAGGGGGGTGCTGTGTATAACACTATTAGGGGGGTGCTGTGCATTAAACTATTAGGAGGGTGCTGTGTATAACACTATTAGGGGGGTGCTGTGTATTAAACTATTAGGGGGTGCTGTGTATTAAACTATTAGGGGGGTGCTGTGTATAACACTATTAGGGGGGTGCTGTGTATTAAACTATTAGGGGGGTGCTGTGTATAACACTATTAGGGGAGTGCTGTGTATTAAACTATTAGGGGTGTGTGCTTTGTATAACACTATTAGGGGGGTGCTGTGTATAACACTATTAGGGGGGTGCTGTGTATAACACTATTAGGGGGGTGTCACGGGATGGTTAGAGTCTATACTATAGGCAATGTGTAATATATATTTCATGTGGAATGTATTCTCTAACCTGTTATATACATCAATGTGTAGTTGGCTGATTAGGGTCTAGTGTGTTAGCACATTGTATGCAAATCCCTCTAACTAGTGAGGACCAGTGAGGACAATGGGTGGAGATAATCTGATCAGTGTCTCCAAGAAGATGTTGGACGGTGCATTGTCCATAGTAGACAGGGAGTCTGCTCTCCTTGGTATAGGTGAGGGGGGAAGGATCTGTGACTCAGCCCTTCCCACCCACAGATAGAGGAAGTAACAGTTTAGTATATAGTTGTAGCTTGCAGTTAGTATGTGTTAGCCGGCCTGTGCACAGCTCTGCAGAGAGCCAGGATATAGTTACAGGACCAAGGAACCAAAGTTATCATTGGATTGTGACTTCTGTGGACTTATTGTTATTACGGTTGATGTGACCGCCGCCGGCTACTAACTTTGTGGATTACAATAAATTGCTGTTGTCTCCCGACCTCTTGCGTCCGTGTTGATTCAAAAGACCATCCGGAGGAAGACGTATACCTTTGCTCCGTGACAACTGGTTGGCAGCGGTGGGATCAACAGCGGACAGCGAGATGGACTACAGCAGCCCAGCGATTAATGGAGCCACAACCTCAGAATACAGGAACTGGACTATGGCAAGTCTACAAGTAAGGGCCCGGGAACTAAACCTGAGTTACCAGGGAAGAACGAAAGATCAACTGATCGAGGCACTGGAGGAGATGACCCTGCAAAGCGACCATGAGGAGGGCTGCCCCCAGGAGACTGGAGAGATACGGGAGTGGCAGGTACAGACCCAAAAGAGCAGATGGGTTGTTTTGTATGAGGAGGAGTTGGCAGTGCTGGGGCTAGGAGCAACTGCAGAGCAAAGGAGTAGAGCATTACAGAGGGCTCAGGAAACGGAGAAGGAGGAACAGAGAATGGCGCATGAAAAGGAAAGAATGGCGCATGAAATGCGAATGGCTGAGATAACTACGCGGAATTATAATCAAACGTCGGCCCCCAGCCCAACAGTGAGAGAACCACCATATGTCTCCCATAAACACTTCAAGACCTTTGATGAAGCGGCTGGGGATGTTGATGGATATTTTCAGGACTTCGAACACCAGTGCCACCTGATGGAAGTCCCAGAGAAGGATTGGGTCCGGTATCTGGTGGGGCACCTACGAGATGGGGCTGCGGAAGCTCTCAGAGCCATGGACCCTAGTGATCAGCGGGACTATGAGGCCATTAAAAGAGCGGTGCAGAAGTATTATGCCGTCACTCCAGAGACCTACCGAGTTCAATTCCGCTCTTTGTCTTACAATGGGGGAAGCTCCTTCCACATGTTCGCCCACAAGTTGAAGCAAGCATGCAAGCGCTGGCTAGAAGGAGAGGAGGCTGTCACAGTCGATAAGATCCTCCAAGTCATACTTAAGGAACAGTTCTTTTCCCAGTGCCCCGCTGAGATCCGTGAGTGGGTGCTGGAACGGAACCCAGCCACAGTGGAGCAAGCTGCTTCCCTTGCAGATGAGGGCCTGACCATCAAGCCGCAGTGGAAGAGGTTGTTTGCAGAGGAGCGGAAAACTACCACAGTCCGCCAGACACCCTTCATCCAGCCACCCACCTTTCGTGCCCGGCCTCAGGATTACAATTCCCCCTCTACCCCTGCCCCAGCCCATCGGCCTCCAGCTATGAACAACCCTGTCCCTAGACAACGACCTACTGGAAGAATGCTAGAGCGCAGATGTTTTGGGTGCGGGCGGCCTGGACATTTGCAAGCTAGTTGCCCTGTTAACATGGGGGCACGGGCCACCGTGGCATCCCGGCCTATTCACTACCTGGGAACCACCCCTAGGACTGAAAGTTTGGCCCCATTTCCAGATGACTCCATGAATGACCCATCTGTTCCACCTCCAGGGGTCTATGGGATTCAGCCTTCCGCCACACATCCCGCAAACCTTCAGCGGAAGCACTTGCAGGAGGTCCTACTGGATGGCCGAACAGTTGTTGGATTCCGGGACTCGGGAGCTTTCCTAACGGTAGCGGACCCCCGAGTGGTTCGACCCGAGGCCCTAGAGGAGGGCCCTGGCCTTTCTATCGAGTTGGCAGGAGGTACTCGGAAACGTATTCCTAAAGCTACCGTGGAACTCGACTATGGTTATGGACCAAAACGATGCACAATTGGTGTGATGAGCGGGCTGCCGGCCGATGTTCTGTTAGGCAACGATGTTGGAAATCTACAGTGCCACTTTGTGGGAGCAGTGACCCGAAGCCAAGCTCAGAGAGACGCCAACATGGATCGACCGGATTTTTTGCCAGATGCCAGCCCTTCAACTCTACAACTTTACCATTCAGTACCGCCGAGGGAACCAACACCAGAACGCAGATGGGTTATCCCGGCAGGAGGAAATATGAGCTATAGAGACTGATGTGCATTCCCCAATTTACCTGTGTAGGCCAATTGTGTCATGCACATGTTTTGAGAGGGGGAGGGGTTGTCACGGGATGGTTAGAGTCTATACTATAGGCAATGTGTAATATATATTTCATGTGGAATGTATTCTCTAACCTGTTATATACATCAATGTGTAGTTGGCTGATTAGGGTCTAGTGTGTTAGCACATTGTATGCAAATCCCTCTAACTAGTGAGGACCAGTGAGGACAATGGGTGGAGATAATCTGATCAGTGTCTCCAAGAAGATGTTGGACGGTGCATTGTCCATAGTAGACAGGGAGTCTGCTCTCCTTGGTATAGGTGAGGGGGGAAGGATCTGTGACTCAGCCCTTCCCACCCACAGATAGAGGAAGTAACAGTTTAGTATATAGTTGTAGCTTGCAGTTAGTATGTGTTAGCCGGCCTGTGCACAGCTCTGCAGAGAGCCAGGATATAGTTACAGGACCAAGGAACCAAAGTTATCATTGGATTGTGACTTCTGTGGACTTATTGTTATTACGGTTGATGTGACCGCCGCCGGCTACTAACTTTGTGGATTACAATAAATTGCTGTTGTCTCCCGACCTCTTGCGTCCGTGTTGATTCAAAAGACCATCCGGAGGAAGACGTATACCTTTGCTCCGTGACAGGGGGTGCTGTGTATTAAACTATTAGGGGGGTGCTGTGTATAACACTATTAGGCGGGTGCTGTGTATAACACTATTAGTGGGTGCTGTGTATTAAACTATTAGGGGGTGCTGTGTATAACACTATTAGGCGGGTGCTGTGTATAACTCTATTAGTGGGTGCTGTGTATTAAACTATTAGGGGGTGCTGTGTATAACACTATTAGGGGGGTGCTGTGTATAACACTATTAGGGGGTGCTGTGTATAACACTATTAGGGGGGTGCTGTGTATTAAACTATTAGAGGGGTGCTGTGTATAACACTATTGGGGGGTGCTGTGTATTAAACTATTAGGGGGTGCTGTGTATTAAACTATTAGGGGGGTGCTGTGTATAACACTATTAGGGGGGTGCTGTGTATAACACTATTAGGGGGGTGCTGTGTATTAAACTATTAGGGGGGTGCTGTGTATAACACTATTAGGGGGGTGCTGTGTATAACACTATTAGGGGGGTGCTGTGTATTAAACTATTAGGGGGGTGCTGTGTATAACACTATTAGGCGGGTGCTGTGTATAACACTATTAGTGGGTGCTGTGTATTAAACTATTAGGGGGTGCTGTGTATAACACTATTAGGGGGGTGCTGTGTATAACACTATTAGGGGGTGCTGTGTATAACACTATTAGGGGGGTGCTGTGTATTAAACTATTAGAGGGGTGCTGTGTATAACACTATTGGGGGGTGCTGTGTATTAAACTATTAGGGGGTGCTGTGTATTAAGCTATTAGGGCGGTGCTGTGTATTAAACTATTAGGGGGGTGCTGTGTATTAAACTATTAGGGGGTGCTGTGTATAACACTATTAGGGGGTGCTGTGTATAACACTATTAGGGGGGTGCAGTGTATTAAACTATTAGAGGGGTGCTGTGTATAACACTATTGGGGAGTGCTGTGTATTAAACTATTAGGGGGTGCTGTGTATTAAGCTATTAGGGGGGTGCGGTGTATTAAACTATTAGGGGGGTGCTGTGTATTAAACTATTAGGGGTTGCTGTGTATTAAGCTATTAGGGGGATGCTGTGTATAACACTATTAGGGGGGTGCTGTGTATTAAACTATTAGGGGGGTGCTGTGTATAACACTATTAGGGGGTGCTGTGTATTAAACTATTAGGGGGATGCTGTGTAATAAACTATTAGGGGGGTGCTGTGTATATCACTATTAGGGGGGGTGATGTGTATAACACTATTAGGGGGGGTGCTGTGTATAACACTATTAGGGGGGTGCTGTGTATTACACTATTAGGGGGGTGCTGTGTATTAAACTATTAGGGGTGTGCTGTGTATTAAACTATTAGGGGGTGCTGTGTATTAAACTATTAGGGGGGTGCTGTGTATAACACTATTAGGGGGTGCTGTGTATTAAACTATTAGAGGGTGCTGTGTAGAACACTATTAGGGGGGTGCTGTGTATAACATTATTAGGGGGTGCTGTGTATTAAACTATTAGGGGGTGCTATGTATTAAACTATTAGGGGGGTGCTGTGTATAACACTATTAGGGGGGGTGCTGTGTATTAAACTATTACGGGGGTGCTGTGTATAACTCTATTAGGGGGGTGCTGTGTATTAAACTATTAGGGGGGTGCTGTGTATAACACTATTAGGGGGGTGCTGTGTATAACACTATTAGGGGGGTGCTGTGTATAACACTATTAGGGGGGTGCTGTGTATTAAACTATTAGGGGGGTGCTGTGTATAACACTATTAGGGGGGTGCTGTGTATAACACTATTAGGGGGTGCTGTGTATTAAACTATTAGGGGGTGCTGTGTATAACACTATTAGTGGGGTGCTGTGTATAACACTATTAGGGGGTGCTGTGTATAACACTATTAGGGGGGTGCTGTGTATTAAACTATTAGGGGGGTGCTGTGTATAACACTATTAGGGGGTGCTGTGTATTAAACTATTAGGGGGAAGCTGTGTATTAAACTATTAGGGGGGTGCTGTGTATAACACTATTAGGGGGGTGCTGTGTATTACACTATTAGGGGGGTACTGTGTATTAAACTATTAGGGGGGTGCTGTGTATAACACTATTAGGGGGGTGCTGTGTATTAAACTATTAGGGGGGTGCTGTGTATAACACTATTAGGGGGTGCTGTGTATTAAACTATTAGGGGGAAGCTGTGTATTAAACTATTAGGGGGGTGCTGTGTATAACACTATTAGGGGGGTGCTGTGTATTACACTATTAGGGGGGTACTGTGTATTAAACTATTAGGGGGGTGCTGTGTATAACACTATTAGGGGGGTGCTGTGTATTAAACTATTAGGGGGGTGCTGTGTATAACACTATTAGGGGGTGCTGTGTATTAAACTATTAGGGGGATGCTGTGTATTAAACTATTAGGGGGGTGCTGTGTATAACACTATTAGGGGGGTGCTGTGTATTACACTATTAGGGGGTGCTGTGTATAACACTATTAGGGGGGTGCTGTGTATTAAACTATTAGGGGGGGTGCTGTGTATAACACTATTAGGGGAGTGCTGTGTATAACACTATTAGGGGGGTGCTGTGTATAACACTATTAGGGGGGTGCTGTGTATTAAACTATTAGGGGGGGGGTGCTGTGTATTAAACTATTAGGGGGATGCTGTGTATAACACTATTAGGGGGGTGCTGTGTATTAAACTATTAGGGGGGTGCTGTGTATTAAACTATTAGGGGGTTGCTGTCTATTAAACTATTAGGGGGGTGCTGTGTATTAAACTATTAGGGGGGTGCTGTGTATAACACTATTAGGGGGGTGCTGTGTATTAAACTATTAGGGGGGTGCTGTGTATAACACTAATAGGGGGGTGCTGTGTATTAAACTATTAGGGGGGTGCTGTGTATAACACTATTAGAGGGTGCTGTGTATTAAACTATTAGGGGGGTGCTGTGTATTAAACTATTAGGGTGTGCTGTGTATTAAACTATTAGGGGGGTGCTGTGTATAACACTATTAGGGGGTGCTGTGTATTAAACTATTAGAGGGTGCTGTGTAGAACACTATTAGGAGGATGCTGTGTATAACACTATTAGGGGGTTGCTGTGTATTAAACTATTAGGGGGTGCTGTGTATTAAACTATTAGGGGGGTGCTGTGTATAACACTATTAGGGGGGTGCTGTGTATTAAACTATTAGGGGGGTGCTGTGTATAACACTATTAGGGGGGTGCTGTGTATTAAACTATTAGGGGTGTGTGCTTTGTATAACACTATTAGGGGGGTGCTGTGTATAACACTATTAGGGGGGTGCTGTGTATAACACTATTAGGGGGGTGCTGTGTAAGGGGGTGCTGTGTATAAACTATTAGGGGGGTGCTGTGTATAACACTATTAGGGGGGTGCTGTGTATAACACTATTAGGGGGGTGCTGTGTATTAAACTATTAGGGGGGTGCTGTGTATAACACTATTAGGGGGGTGCTGTGTATAACACTATTAGTGGGTGCTGTGTATTAAACTATTAGGGGGTGCTGTGTATAACACTATTAGGGGGGTGCTGTGTATAACACTATTAGGGGGTGCTGTGTATAACACTATTAGGGGGGTGCTGTGTATTAAACTATTAGAGGGGTGCTGTGTATAACACTATTGGGGGGTGCTGTGTATTAAACTATTAGGGGGTGCTGTGTATTAAGCTATTAGGGGGGTGCTGTGTATTAAACTATTAGGGGGGTGCTGTGTATTAAACTATTAGGGGTTGCTGTGTATTAAGCTATTAGGGGGGTGCTGTGTATAACACTATTAGGGGGGTGCTGTGTATTAAACTATTAGGGGGGGGCTGTGTATAACACTATTAGGGGGTGCTGTGTATTAAACTATTAGGGGGATGCTGTGTAATAAACTATTAGGGGGGTGCTGTGTATAACACTATTAGGGGGGTGATGTGTATAACACTATTAGGGGGGGTGCTGTGTATAACACTATTAGGGGGGTGCTGTGTATTACACTATTAGGGGGGTGCTGTGCATTAAACTATTAGGTGTGTGCTGTGTATTAAACTATTAGGGGGTGCTGTGTATTAAACTATTAGGGGGGTGCTGTGTATAACACTATTAGGGGGTGCTGTGTATTAAACTATTAGAGGGTGCTGTGTAGAACACTATTAGGGGGGTGCTGTGTATAACACTATTAGGGGGTGCTGTGTATTAAACTATTAGGGGGTGCTATGTATTAAACTATTAGGGGGGTGCTGTGTATAACACTATTAGGGGGGTGCTGTGTATTAAACTATTACGGGGGTGCTGTGTATAACTCTATTAGGGGGGTGCTGTGTATTAAACTATTAGAGGGGTGCTGTGTATAACACTATTAGGGGGGTGCTGTGTATAACACTATTAGGGGGGTGCTGTGTATAACACTATTAGGGGGGTGCTGTGTATTAAACTATTAGGGGGGTGCTGTGTATAACACTATTAGGGGGGTGCTGTGTATAACACTATTAGGGGGTGCTGTGTATTAAACTATTAGGGGGTGCTGTGTATAACACTATTAGTGGGGTGCTGTGTATAACACTATTAGGGGGTGCTGTGTATAACACTATTAGGGGGGTGCTGTGTATTAAACTATTAGAGGGGTGCTGTGTATAACACTATTGGGGGGTGCTGTGTATTAAACTATTAGGGGGTGCTGTGTATTAAGCTATTAGGGGGGTGCTGTGTATTAAACTATTAGGGGGGTGCTGTGTATTAAACTATTAGGGGGTGCTATGTATTAAACTTTTAGGGGGGTGCTGTGTATAACACTATTAGGGGGGTGCTGTGTATTAAACTATTACGGGGGTGCTGTGTATAACTCTATTAGGGGGGTGCTGTGTATTAAACTATTAGGGGGGTGCTGTGTATAACACTATTAGGGGGGTGCTGTGTATAACACTATTAGGGGGGTGCTGTGTATAACACTATTGGGGGGGTGCTGTGTATTAAACTATTAGGGGGGTGCTGTGTATAACACTATTAGGGGGGTGCTGTGTATAACACTATTAGGGGGTGCTGTGTATTAAACTATTAGGGGGTGCTGTGTATAACACTATTAGTGGGGTGCTGTGTATAACACTATTAGGGGGTGCTGTGTATAACACTATTAGGGGGGTGCTGTGTATTAAACTATTAGGGGGGTGCTGTGTATAACACTATTAGGGGGTGCTGTGTATTAAACTATTAGGGGGAAGCTGTGTATTAAACTATTAGGGGGGTGCTGTGTATAACACTATTAGGGGGGTGCTGTGTATTACACTATTAGGGGGGTACTGTGTATTAAACTATTAGGGGGGTGCTGTGTATAACACTATTAGGGGGGTGCTGTGTATTAAACTATTAGGGGGGTGCTGTGTATAACACTATTAGGGGGTGCTGTGTATTAAACTATTAGGGGGAAGCTGTGTATTAAACTATTAGGGGGGTGCTGTGTATAACACTATTAGGGGGGTGCTGTGTATTACACTATTAGGGGGGTACTGTGTATTAAACTATTAGGGGGGTGCTGTGTATAACACTATTAGGGGGGTGCTGTGTATTAAACTATTAGGGGGGTGCTGTGTATAACACTATTAGGGGGTGCTGTGTATTAAACTATTAGGGGGATGCTGTGTATTAAACTATTAGGGGGGTGCTGTGTATAACACTATTAGGGGGGTGCTGTGTATTACACTATTAGGGGGTGCTGTGTATAACACTATTAGGGGGGTGCTGTGTATTAAACTATTAGGGGGGGTGCTGTGTATAACACTATTAGGGGAGTGCTGTGTATAACACTATTAGGGGGGTGCTGTGTATAACACTATTAGGGGGGTGCTGTGTATTAAACTATTAGGAGGGGTGCTGTGTATTAAACTATTAGGGGGATGCTGTGTATAACACTATTAGGGGGGTGCTGTGTATTAAACTATTAGGGGGGTGCTGTGTATTAAACTATTAGGGGGTTGCTGTCTATTAAACTATTAGGGGGGTGCTGTGTATTAAACTATTAGGGGGGTGCTGTGTATAACACTATTAGGGGGGTGCTGTGTATTAAACTATTAGGGGGGTGCTGTGTATAACACTATTAGGGGTTGCTGTGTATTAAACTATTAGGGGGGGTGCTGTGTATAACACTATTAGGGGAGTGCTGTGTATAACACTATTAGGGGGGTGCTGTGTATAACACTATTAGGGGGGTGCTGTGTATTAAACTATTAGGGGGGGTGCTGTGTATTAAACTATTAGGGGGATGCTGTGTATAACACTATTAGGGGGGTGCTGTGTATTAAACTATTAGGGGGGTGCTGTGTATTAAACTATTAGGGGGTTGCTGTCTATTAAACTATTAGGGGGGTGCTGTGTATTAAACTATTAGGGGGGTGCTGTGTATAACACTATTAGGGGGGTGCTGTGTATAACACTATTAGGGGGGTGCTGTGTATAACACTATTAGGGGGGTGCTGTGTATTAAACTATTAGGGGGTTTCTGTGTATAACACTATTAGGGGGGTGCTGTGTATAACACTATTAGGGGGTGCTGTGTATTAAACTATTAGGGGGTGCTGTGTATAACACTATTAGTGGGGTGCTGTGTATAACACTATTAGGGGGTGCTCTGTATAACACTATTAGGGGGTTGCTGTGTATTAAACTATTAGAGGGGAGCTGTGTATAACACTATTGGGGGTGCTGTGTATTAAGCTATTAGGGGGGTGCTGTGTATTAAACTATTAGGGGGGTGCTGTGTATTAAACTATTAGGGGGTGCTGTGTATTAAGCTATTAGGGGGGTGCTGTGTATTAAACTATTAGGGGGGTGCTGTGTATAACACTATTAGGGGGGTGCTGTGTATAACACTATTAGGGGGGTGCTGTGCATTAAACTATTAGGAGGGTGCTGTGTATAACACTATTAGGGGGGTGCTGTGTATTAAACTATTAGGGGGGTGTTGTGTATAACACTATTAGGGGGTGCTGTGTATTAAACTATTAGGGGGAAGCTGTGTATTAAACTATTAGGGGGGTGCTGTGTATAACACTATTAGGGGGGTGCTGTGTATTACACTATTAGGGGGGTACTGTGTATTAAACTATTAGGGGGGTGCTGTGTATAACACTATTAGGGGGTGCTGTGTATTAAACTATTAGGGGGGTGCTGTGTATAACACTATTAGGGGGTGCTGTGTATTAAACTATTAGGGGGATGCTGTGTATTAAACTATTAGGGGGGTGCTGTGTATAACACTATTAGGGGGGTGCTGTGTATTACACTATTAGGGGGTGCTGTGTATAACACTATTAGGGGGGTGCTGTGTATTAAACTATTAGGGGGGGTGCTGTGTATAACACTATTAGGGGAGTGCTGTGTATAACACTATTAGGGGGGTGCTGTGTATAACACTATTAGGGGGGTGCTGTGTATTAAACTATTAGGGGGGGTGCTGTGTATTAAACTATTAGGGGGATGCTGTGTATAACACTATTAGGGGGGTGCTGTGTATTAAACTATTAGGGGGGTGCTGTGTATTAAACTATTAGGGGGTTGCTGTCTATTAAACTATTAGGGGGGTGCTGTGTATTAAACTATTAGGGGGGTGCTGTGTATAACACTATTAGGGGGTGCTGTGTATTAAACTATTAGGGGGGTGCTGTGTATAACACTAATAGGGGGGTGCTGTGTATTAAACTATTAGGGGGGTGCTGTGTATAACACTATTAGAGGGTGCTGTGTATTAAACTATTAGGGGGGTGCTGTGTATTAAACTATTAGGGTGTGCTGTGTATTAAACTATTAGGGGGGTACTGTGTATAACACTATTAGGGGGTGCTGTGTATTAAACTATTAGAGGGTGCTGTGTAGAACACTATTAGGGGGATGCTGTGTATAACACTATTAGGGGGTTGCTGTGTATTAAACTATTAGGGGGTGCTGTGTATTAAACTATTAGGGGGGTGCTGTGTATAACACTATTAGGGGGGTGCTGTGTATTAAACTATTAGGGGGGTGCTGTGTATAACACTATTAGGGGGGTGCTGTGTATTAAACTATTAGGGGTGTGTGCTTTGTATAACACTATTAGGGGGGTGCTGTGTATAACACTATTAGGGGGGTGCTGTGTATAACACTATTATGGGGGTGCTGTGTATTAAACTATTAGGGGGGTGCTGTGTATAACACTATTAGGGGGGTGCTGTGTATAACACTATTAGGGGGGTGCTGTGTATTAAACTATTAGGGGGGTGCTGTGTATAACACTATTAGGGGGGTGCTGTGTATAACACTATTAGTGGGTGCTGTGTATTAAACTATTAGGGGGTGCTGTGTATAACACTATTAGGGGGGTGCTGTGTATAACACTATTAGGGGGTGCTGTGTATAACACTATTAGGGGGGTGCTGTGTATTAAACTATTAGAGGGGTGCTGTGTATAACACTATTGGGGGTGCTGTGTATTAAACTATTAGGGGGTGCTGTGTATTAAGCTATTAGGGGGGTGCTGTGTATTAAACTATTAGGGGGGTGCTGTGTATTAAACTATTAGGGGTTGCTGTGTATTAAGCTATTAGGGGGGTGCTGTGTATAACACTATTAGGGGGGTGCTGTGTATTAAACTATTAGGGGGGTGCTGTGTATAACACTATTAGGGGGTGCTGTGTATTAAACTATTAGGGGGATGCTGTGTAATAAACTATTAGGGGGGTGCTGTGTATAACACTATTAGGGGGGTGATGTGTATAACACTATTAGGGGGGGTGCTGTGTATAACACTATTAGGGGGGTGCTGTGTATTACACTATTAGGGGGGTGCTGTGCATTAAACTATTAGGTGTGTGCTGTGTATTAAACTATTAGGGGGTGCTGTGTATTAAACTATTAGGGGGGTGCTGTGTATAACACTATTAGGGGGTGCTGTGTATTAAACTATTAGAGGGTGCTGTGTAGAACACTATTAGGGGGGTGCTGTGTATAACACTATTAGGGGGTGCTGTGTATTAAACTATTAGGGGGGTGCTGTGTATAACACTATTAGGGGGGTGCTGTGTATAACACTATTAGGGGGGTGCTGTGTATAACACTATTAGGGGGGTGCTGTGTATTAAACTATTAGGGGGGTGCTGTGTATAACACTATTAGGGGGGTGCTGTGTATAACACTATTAGGGGGTGCTGTGTATTAAACTATTAGGGGGTGCTGTGTATAACACTATTAGTGGGGTGCTGTGTATAACACTATTAGGGGGTGCTGTGTATAACACTATTAGGGGGGTGCTGTGTATTAAACTATTAGAGGGGTGCTGTGTATAACACTATTGGGGGGTGCTGTGTATTAAACTATTAGGGGGTGCTGTGTATTAAGCTATTAGGGGGGTGCTGTGTATTAAACTATTAGGGGGGTGCTGTGTATTAAACTATTAGGGGGTGCTATGTATTAAACTTTTAGGGGGGTGCTGTGTATAACACTATTAGGGGGGTGCTGTGTATTAAACTATTACGGGGGTGCTGTGTATAACTCTATTAGGGGGGTGCTGTGTATTAAACTATTAGGGGGGTGCTGTGTATAACACTATTAGGGGGGTGCTGTGTATAACACTATTAGGGGGGTGCTGTGTATAACACTATTAGGGGGGTGCTGTGTATTAAACTATTAGGGGGGTGCTGTGTATAACACTATTAGGGGGGTGCTGTGTATAACACTATTAGGGGGTGCTGTGTATTAAACTATTAGGGGGTGCTGTGTATAACACTATTAGTGGGGTGCTGTGTATAACACTATTAGGGGGTGCTGTGTATAACACTATTAGGGGGGTGCTGTGTATTAAACTATTAGGGGGGTGCTGTGTATAACACTATTAGGGGGTGCTGTGTATTAAACTATTAGGGGGAAGCTGTGTATTAAACTATTAGGGGGGTGCTGTGTATAACACTATTAGGGGGGTGCTGTGTATTACACTATTAGGGGGGTACTGTGTATTAAACTATTAGGGGGGTGCTGTGTATAACACTATTAGGGGGGTGCTGTGTATTAAACTATTAGGGGGGTGCTGTGTATAACACTATTAGGGGGTGCTGTGTATTAAACTATTAGGGGGAAGCTGTGTATTAAACTATTAGGGGGGTGCTGTGTATAACACTATTAGGGGGGTGCTGTGTATTACACTATTAGGGGGGTACTGTGTATTAAACTATTAGGGGGGTGCTGTGTATAACACTATTAGGGGGGTGCTGTGTATAACACTATTAGGGGGGTGCTGTGTATTAAACTATTAGGGGGGTGCTGTGTATAACACTATTAGGGGGTGCTGTGTATTAAACTATTAGGGGGATGCTGTGTATTAAACTATTAGGGGGGTGCTGTGTATAACACTATTAGGGGGGTGCTGTGTATTACACTATTAGGGGGTGCTGTGTATAACACTATTAGGGGGGTGCTGTGTATTAAACTATTAGGGGGGTGCTGTGTATAACACTATTAGGGGGGTGCTGTGTATAACACTATTAGGGGGGTGCTGTGTATAACACTATTAGGGGGGTGCTGTGTATTAAACTATTAGGGGGGTGCTGTGTATAACACTATTAGGGGGGTGCTGTGTATAACACTATTAGGGGGTGCTGTGTATTAAACTATTAGGGGGTGCTGTGTATAACACTATTAGTGGGGTGCTGTGTATAACACTATTAGGGGGTGCTGTGTATAACACTATTAGGGGGGTGCTGTGTATTAAACTATTAGGGGGGTGCTGTGTATAACACTATTAGGGGGTGCTGTGTATTAAACTATTAGGGGGAAGCTGTGTATTAAACTATTAGGGGGGTGCTGTGTATAACACTATTAGGGGGGTGCTGTGTATTACACTATTAGGGGGGTACTGTGTATTAAACTATTAGGGGGGTGCTGTGTATAACACTATTAGGGGGGTGCTGTGTATTAAACTATTAGGGGGGTGCTGTGTATAACACTATTAGGGGGTGCTGTGTATTAAACTATTAGGGGGAAGCTGTGTATTAAACTATTAGGGGGGTGCTGTGTATAACACTATTAGGGGGGTGCTGTGTATTACACTATTAGGGGGGTACTGTGTATTAAACTATTAGGGGGGTGCTGTGTATAACACTATTAGGGGGGTGCTGTGTATTAAACTATTAGGGGGGTGCTGTGTATAACACTATTAGGGGGTGCTGTGTATTAAACTATTAGGGGGATGCTGTGTATTAAACTATTAGGGGGGTGCTGTGTATAACACTATTAGGGGGTGCTGTGTATTACACTATTAGGGGGTGCTGTGTATAACACTATTAGGGGGGTGCTGTGTATTAAACTATTAGGGGGGGTGCTGTGTATAACACTATTAGGGGAGTGCTGTGTATAACACTATTAGGGGGGTGCTGTGTATAACACTATTAGGGGGGTGCTGTGTATTAAACTATTAGGAGGGGTGCTGTGTATTAAACTATTAGGGGGGATGCTGTGTATAACACTATTAGGGGGGTGCTGTGTATTAAACTATTAGGGGGGTGCTGTGTATTAAACTATTAGGGGGTTGCTGTCTATTAAACTATTAGGGGGGTGCTGTGTATTAAACTATTAGGGGGGTGCTGTGTATAACACTATTAGGGGGGTGCTGTGTATTAAACTATTAGGGGGGTGCTGTGTATAACACTATTAGGGGGGTGCTGTGTATTAAACTATTAGGGGGGTGCTGTGTATAACACTATTAGGGGAGTGCTGTGTATAACACTATTAGGGGGGTGCTGTGTATAACACTATTAGGGGGGTGCTGTGTATTAAACTATTAGGGGGGTGCTGTGTATTAAACTATTAGGGGGATGCTGTGTATAACACTATTAGGGGGGTGCTGTGTATTAAACTATTAGGGGGGTGCTGTGTATTAAACTATTAGGGGGTTGCTGTCTATTAAACTATTAGGGGGGTGCTGTGTATTAAACTATTAGGGGGGTGCTGTGTATAACACTATTAGGGGGGTGCTGTGTATAACACTATTAGGGGGGTGCTGTGTATAACACTATTAGGGGGGTGCTGTGTATTAAACTATTAGGGGGTTGCTGTGTATAACACTATTAGGGGGGTGCTGTGTATAACACTATTAGGGGGTGCTGTGTATTAAACTATTAGGGGGTGCTGTGTATAACACTATTAGTGGGGTGCTGTGTATAACACTATTAGGGGGTGCTCTGTATAACACTATTAGGGGGTTGCTGTGTATTAAACTATTAGAGGGGAGCTGTGTATAACACTATTGGGGGTGCTGTGTATTAAGCTATTAGGGGGGTGCTGTGTATTAAACTATTAGGGGGGTGCTGTGTATTAAACTATTAGGGGGTGCTGTGTATTAAGCTATTAGGGGGGTGCTGTGTATTAAACTATTAGGGGGGTGCTGTGTATAACACTTTTAGGGGGGTGCTGTGTATAACACTATTAGGGGGGTGCTGTGCATTAAACTATTAGGAGGGTGCTGTGTATAACACTATTAGGGGGGTGCTGTGTATTAAACTATTAGGGGGGTGTTGTGTATAACACTATTAGGGGGTGCTGTGTATTAAACTATTAGGGGGAAGCTGTGTATTAAACTATTAGGGGGGTGCTGTGTATAACACTATTAGGGGGGTGCTGTGTATTACACTATTAGGGGGGTACTGTGTATTAAACTATTAGGGGGGTGCTGTGTATAACACTATTAGGGGGTGCTGTGTATTAAACTATTAGGGGGGTGCTGTGTATAACACTATTAGGGGGTGCTGTGTATTAAACTATTAGGGGGATGCTGTGTATTAAACTATTAGGGGGGTGCTGTGTATAACACTATTAGGGGGGTGCTGTGTATTACACTATTAGGGGGTGCTGTGTATAACACTATTAGGGGGGTGCTGTGTATTAAACTATTAGGGGGGGTGCTGTGTATAACACTATTAGGGGAGTGCTGTGTATAACACTATTAGGGGGGTGCTGTGTATAACACTATTAGGGGGGTGCTGTGTATTAAACTATTAGGGGGGGTGCTGTGTATTAAACTATTAGGGGGATGCTGTGTATAACACTATTAGGGGGGTGCTGTGTATTAAACTATTAGGGGGGTGCTGTGTATTAAACTATTAGGGGGTTGCTGTCTATTAAACTATTAGGGGGGTGCTGTGTATTAAACTATTAGGGGGGTGCTGTGTATAACACTATTAGGGGGTGCTGTGTATTAAACTATTAGGGGGGTGCTGTGTATAACACTAATAGGGGGGTGCTGTGTATTAAACTATTAGGGGGGTGCTGTGTATAACACTATTAGAGGGTGCTGTGTATTAAACTATTAGGGGGGTGCTGTGTATTAAACTATTAGGGTGTGCTGTGTATTAAACTATTAGGGGGGTACTGTGTATAACACTATTAGGGGGTGCTGTGTATTAAACTATTAGAGGGTGCTGTGTAGAACACTATTAGGGGGATGCTGTGTATAACACTATTAGGGGGTTGCTGTGTATTAAACTATTAGGGGGTGCTGTGTATTAAACTATTACGGGGGTGCTGTGTATAACACTATTAGGGGGGTGCTGTGTATTAAACTATTAGGGGGGTGCTGTGTATAACACTATTAGGCGGGTGCTGTGTATAACACTATTAGTGGGTGCTGTGTATTAAACTATTAGGGGGTGCTGTGTATAACACTATTAGGCGGGTGCTGTGTATAACACTATTAGTGGGTGCTGTGTATTAAACTATTAGGGGGTGCTGTGTATAACACTATTAGGGGGGTGCTGTGTATAACACTATTAGGGGGTGCTGTGTATAACACTATTAGGGGGGTGCTGTGTATTAAACTATTAGAGGGGTGCTGTGTATAACACTATTGGGGGGTGCTGTGTATTAAACTATTAGGGGGTGCTGTGTATTAAACTATTAGGGGGGTGCTGTGTATAACACTATTAGGGGGGTGCTGTGTATAACACTATTAGGGGGGTGCTGTGTATTAAACTATTAGGGGGGTGCTGTGTATAACACTATTAGGGGGGTGCTGTGTATAACACTATTAGGGGGGTGCTGTGTATTAAACTATTAGGGGGGTGCTGTGTATAACACTATTAGGCGGGTGCTGTGTATAACACTATTAGTGGGTGCTGTGTATTAAACTATTAGGGGGTGCTGTGTATAACACTATTAGGGGGGTGCTGTGTATAACACTATTAGGGGGTGCTGTGTATAACACTATTAGGGGGGTGCTGTGTATTAAACTATTAGAGGGGTGCTGTGTATAACACTATTGGGGGGTGCTGTGTATTAAACTATTAGGGGGTGCTGTGTATTAAGCTATTAGGGGGGTGCTGTGTATTAAACTATTAGGGGGGTGCTGTGTATTAAACTATTAGGGGGTGCTGTGTATAACACTATTAGGGGGTGCTGTGTATAACACTATTAGGGGGGTGCAGTGTATTAAACTATTAGAGGGGTGCTGTGTATAACACTATTGGGGGGTGCTGTGTATTAAACTATTAGGGGGTGCTGTGTATTAAGCTATTAGGGGGGTGCGGTGTATTAAACTATTAGGGGGGTGCTGTGTATTAAACTATTAGGGGTTGCTGTGTATTAAGCTATTAGGGGGATGCTGTGTATAACACTATTAGGGGGGTGCTGTGTATTAAACTATTAGGGGGGTGCTGTGTATAACACTATTAGGGGGGTGCTGTGTATAACACTATTAGGGGGTGCGGTGTATTAAACTATTAGGGGGGTGCTGTGTATTAAACTATTAGGGGTTGCTGTGTATTAAGCTATTAGGGGGATGCTGTGTATAACACTATTAGGGGGGTGCTGTGTATTAAACTATTAGGGGGGTGCTGTGTATAACACTATTAGGGGGTGCTGTGTATTAAACTATTAGGGGGATGCTGTGTAATAAACTATTAGGGGGGTGCTGTGTATATCACTATTAGGGGGGTGATGTGTATAACACTATTAGGGGGGGTGCTGTGTATAACACTATTAGGGGGGTGCTGTGTATTACACTATTAGGGGGGTGCTGTGTATTAAACTATTAGGGGTGTGCTGTGTATTAAACTATTAGGGGGTGCTGTGTATTAAACTATTAGGGGGGTGCTGTGTATAACACTATTAGGGGGTGCTGTGTATTAAACTATTAGAGGGTGCTGTGTAGAACACTATTAGGGGGGTGCTGTGTATAACACTATTAGGGGGTGCTGTGTATTAAACTATTAGGGGGTGCTATGTATTAAACTATTAGGGGGGTGCTGTGTATAACACTATTAGGGGGGTGCTGTGTATTAAACTATTACGGGGGTGCTGTGTATAACTCTATTAGGGGGGTGCTGTGTATTAAACTATTAGGGGGGTGCTGTGTATAACACTATTAGGGGGGTGCTGTGTATAACACTATTAGGGGGGTGCTGTGTATAACACTATTAGGGGGGTGCTGTGTATTAAACTATTAGGGGGGTGCTGTGTATAACACTATTAGGGGGGTGCTGTGTATAACACTATTAGGGGGTGCTGTGTATTAAACTATTAGGGGGTGCTGTGTATAACACTATTAGTGGGGTGCTGTGTATAACACTATTAGGGGGTGCTGTGTATAACACTATTAGGGGGGTGCTGTGTATTAAACTATTAGGGGGGTGCTGTGTATAACACTATTAGGGGGTGCTGTGTATTAAACTATTAGGGGGAAGCTGTGTATTAAACTATTAGGGGGGTGCTGTGTATAACACTATTAGGGGGGTGCTGTGTATTACACTATTAGGGGGGTACTGTGTATTAAACTATTAGGGGGGTGCTGTGTATAACACTATTAGGGGGTGCTGTGTATTAAACTATTAGGGGGGTGCTGTGTATAACACTATTAGGGGGTGCTGTGTATTAAACTATTAGGGGGAAGCTGTGTATTAAACTATTAGGGGGGTGCTGTGTATAACACTATTAGGGGGGTGCTGTGTATTACACTATTAGGGGGGTACTGTGTATTAAACTATTAGGGGGGTGCTGTGTATAACACTATTAGGGGGGTGCTGTGTATTAAACTATTAGGGGGGTGCTGTGTATAACACTATTAGGGGGTGCTGTGTATTAAACTATTAGGGGGATGCTGTGTATTAAACTATTAGGGGGGTGCTGTGTATAACACTATTAGGGGGGTGCTGTGTATTAACTATTAGGGGGTGCTGTGTATAACACTATTAGGGGGGTGCTGTGTATTAAACTATTAGGGGGGGTGCTGTGTATAACACTATTAGGGGAGTGCTGTGTATAACACTATTAGGGGGGTGCTGTGTATAACACTATTAGGGGGGTGCTGTGTATTAAACTATTAGGGGGGTGCTGTGTATTAAACTATTAGGGGGATGCTGTGTATAACACTATTAGGGGGGTGCTGCGTATTAAACTATTAGGGGGGTGCTGTGTATTAAACTATTAGGGGGTTGCTGTCTATTAAACTATTAGGGGGGTGCTGTGTATTAAACTATTAGGGGGGTGCTGTGTATAACACTATTAGGGGGGTGCTGTGTATTAAACTATTAGGGGGGGTGCTGTGTATAACACTAATAGGGGGGTGCTGTGTATTAAACTATTAGGGGGGTGCTGTGTATAACACTATTAGAGGGTGCTGTGTATTAAACTATTAGGGGGGTGCTGTGTATTAAACTATTAGGGTGTGCTGTGTATTAAACTATTAGGGGGGTGCTGTGTATAACACTATTAGGGGGGTGCTGTGTATTAAACTATTAGGGGGGTGCTGTGTATAACACTATTAGGCGGGTGCTGTGTATAACACTATTAGTGGGTGCTGTGTATTAAACTATTAGGGGGTGCTGTGTATAACACTATTAGGCGGGTGCTGTGTATAACACTATTAGTGGGTGCTGTGTATTAAACTATTAGGGGGTGCTGTGTATAACACTATTAGGGGGGTGCTGTGTATAACACTATTAGGGGGTGCTGTGTATAACACTATTAGGGGGGTGCTGTGTATTAAACTATTAGAGGGGTGCTGTGTATAACACTATTGGGGGGTGCTGTGTATTAAACTATTAGGGGGTGCTGTGTATTAAACTATTAGGGGGTGCTGTGTATAACACTATTAGGGGGGTGCTGTGTATAACACTATTAGGGGGGTGCTGTGTATTAAACTATTAGGGGGGTGCTGTGTATAACACTATTAGGGGGGTGCTGTGTATAACACTATTAGGGGGGTGCTGTGTATTAAACTATTAGGGGGGTGCTGTGTATAACACTATTAGGCGGGTGCTGTGTATAACACTATTAATGGGTGCTGTGTATTAAACTATTAGGGGGTGCTGTGTATAACACTATTAGGGGGGTGCTGTGTATAACACTATTAGGGGGTGCTGTGTATAACACTATTAGGGGGGTGCTGTGTATTAAACTATTAGAGGGGTGCTGTGTATAACACTATTGGGGGGTGCTGTGTATTAAACTATTAGGGGGTGTTGTGTATTAAGCTATTAGGGGGGTGCTGTGTATTAAACTATTAGGGGGTGCTGTGTATTAAACTATTAGGGGGTGCTGTGTATAACACTATTAGGGGGTGCTGTGTATAACACTATTAGGGGGGTGCAGTGTATTAAACTATTAGAGGGGTGCTGTGTATAACACTATTGGGGGGTGCTGTGTATTAAACTATTAGGGGGTGCTGTGTATTAAGCTATTAGGGGGGGTGCGGTGTATTAAACTATTAGGGGGGTGCTGTGTATTAAACTATTAGGGGTTGCTGTGTATTAAGCTATTAGGGGGATGCTGTGTATAACACTATTAGGGGGGTGCTGTGTATTAAACTATTAGGGGGGTGCTGTGTATAACACTATTAGGGGGTGCTGTGTATTAAACTATTAGGGGGATGCTGTGTAATAAACTATTAGGGGGGTGCTGTGTATATCACTATTAGGGGGGTGATGTGTATAACACTATTAGGGGGGGTGCTGTGTATAACACTATTAGGGGGGTGCTGTGTATTACACTATTAGGGGGGTGCTGTTATTACACTATTAGGGGGGTGCTGTGTATTAAACTATTAGGGGTGTGCTGTGTATTAAACTATTAGGGGGGTGCTGTGTATTAAACTATTAGGGGGGTGCTGTGTATAACACTATTAGGGGGGTGCTGTGTATTAAACTATTAGAGGGTGCTGTGTAGAACACTATTAGGGGGGTGCTGTGTATTAAACTATTAGGGGGTGCTGTGTATAACACTATTAGTGGGGTGCTGTGTATAACACTATTAGGGGGTGCTGTGTATAACACTATTAGGGGGGTGCTGTGTATTAAACTATTAGAGGGGTGCTGTGTATAACACTATTGGGGGGTGCTGTGTATTAAACTATTAGGGGGTGCTGTGTATTAAGCTATTAGGGGGGTGCTGTGTATTAAACTATTAGGGGGGTGCTGTGTATTAAACTATTAGGGGGTGCTATGTATTAAACTATTAGGGGGGTGCTGTGTATAACACTATTAGGGGGGTGCTGTGTATTAAACTATTACGGGGGTGCTGTGTATAACTCTATTAGGGGGGTGCTGTGTATTAAACTATTAGGGGGGTGCTGTGTATAACACTATTAGGGGGGTGCTGTGTATAACACTATTAGGGGGGTGCTGTGTATAACACTATTAGGGGGGTGCTGTGTATTAAACTATTAGGGGGGTGCTGTGTATAACACTATTAGGGGGGTGCTGTGTATAACACTATTAGGGGGTGCTGTGTATTAAACTATTAGGGGGTGCTGTGTATAACACTATTAGTGGGGTGCTGTGTATAACACTATTAGGGGGTGCTGTGTATAACACTATTAGGGGGGTGCTGTGTATTAAACTATTAGGGGGGTGCTGTGTATAACACTATTAGGGGGTGCTGTGTATTAAACTATTAGGGGGAAGCTGTGTATTAAACTATTAGGGGGGTGCTGTGTATAACACTATTAGGGGGGTGCTGTGTATTACACTATTAGGGGGGTACTGTGTATTAAACTATTAGGGGGGTGCTGTGTATAACACTATTAGGGGGGTGCTGTGTATTAAACTATTAGGGGGGTGCTGTGTATAACACTATTAGGGGGTGCTGTGTATTAAACTATTAGGGGGAAGCTGTGTATTAAACTATTAGGGGGGTGCTGTGTATAACACTATTAGGGGGGTGCTGTGTATTACACTATTAGGGGGGTACTGTGTATTAAACTATTAGGGGGGTGCTGTGTATAACACTATTAGGGGGGTGCTGTGTATTAAACTATTAGGGGGGTGCTGTGTATAACGCTATTAGGGGGTGCTGTGTATTAAACTATTAGGGGGGTGCTGTGTATTAAACTATTAGGGGGGTGCTGTGTATAACACTATTAGGGGGGTGCTGTGTATTACACTATTAGGGGGGTGCTGTGTATAACACTATTAGGGGGGTGCTGTGTATTAAACTATTAGGGGGGTGCTGTGTATAACACTATTAGGGGAGTGCTGTGTATAAAACTATTAGGGGGGTGCTGTGTATAACACTATTAGGGGGGTGCTGTGTATAACACTAATAGGGGGGTGCTGTGTATTAAACTATTAGGGGGGTGCTGTGTATAACACTATTAGAGGGTGCTGTGTATTAAACTATTAGGGGGGTGCTGTGTATTAAACTATTAGGGTGTGCTGTGTATTAAACTATTAGGGGGGTGCTGTGTATAACACTATTAGGGGGTGCTGTGTATTAAACTATTAGAGGGTGCTGTGTAGAACACTATTAGGGGGATGCTGTGTATAACACTATTAGGGGGTTGCTGTGTATTAAACTATTAGGGGGTGCTGTGTATTAAACTATTAGGGGGGTGCTGTGTATAACACTATTAGGGGGGTGCTGTGTATTAAACTATTAGGGGGGTGCTGTGTATAACACTATTAGGGGGGTGCTGTGTATTAAACTATTAGGGGTGTGTGCTTTGTATAACACTATTAGGGGGGTGCTGTGTATAACACTATTAGGGGGGTGCTGTGTATAACACTATTAGGGGGGTGCTGTGTATTAAACTATTAGGGGGGTGCTGTGTATAACACTATTAGGGGGGTGCTGTGTATAACACTATTAGGGGGGTGCTGTGTATTAAACTATTAGGGGGGTGCTGTGTATAACACTATTAGGGGGGTGCTGTGTATAACACTATTAGTGGGTGCTGTGTATTAAACTATTAGGGGGTGCTGTGTATAACACTATTAGGGGGGTGCTGTGTATAACACTATTAGGGGGTGCTGTGTATAACACTATTAGGGGGGTGCTGTGTATTAAACTATTAGAGGGGTGCTGTGTATAACACTATTGGGGGGTGCTGTGTATTAAACTATTAGGGGGTGCTGTGTATTAAGCTATTAGGGGGGTGCTGTGTATTAAACTATTAGGGGGGTGCTGTGTATTAAACTATTAGGGGGTGCTGTGTATTAACATTATTAGGGGGGTGCTGTGTATAACACTATTAGGGGGGTGCTGTGTATTAAACTATTAGAGGGGTGCTGTGTATAACACTATTGGGGGGTGCTGTGTATTAAACTATTAGGGGGTGCTGTGTATTAAGCTATTAGGGGGGTGCTGTGTATTAAACTATTAGGGGGGTGCTGTGTATTAAACTATTAGGGGTTGCTGTGTATTAAGCTATTAGGGGGGTGCTGTGTATAACACTATTAGGGGGGTGCTGTGTATTAAACTATTAGGGGGGTGCTGTGTATAACACTATTAGGGGGTGCTGTGTATTAAACTATTAGGGGGATGCTGTGTAATAAACTATTAGGGGGGTGCTGTGTATAACACTATTAGGGGGGTGATGTGTATAACACTATTAGGGGGGGTGCTGTGTATAACACTATTAGGGGGGTGCTGTGTATTACACTATTAGGGGGGTGCTGTGTATTAAACTATTAGGGGTGTGCTGTGTATTAAACTATTAGGGGGTGCTGTGTATTAAACTATTAGGGGGGTGCTGTGTATAACACTATTAGGGGGGTGCTGTGTATTAAACTATTAGAGGGTGCTGTGTAGAACACTATTAGGGGGGTGCTGTGTATAACACTATTAGGGGGGTGCTGTGTATTAAACTATTAGGGGGGTGCTATGTATTAAACTATTAGGGGGGTGCTGTGTATAACACTATTAGGGGGGTGCTGTGTATTAAACTATTAGGGGGTGCTGTGTATAACACTATTAGTGGGGTGCTGTGTATAACACTATTAGGGGGTGCTGTGTATAACACTATTAGGGGGGTGCTGTGTATTAAACTATTAGAGGGGTGCTGTGTATAACACTATTGGGGGGTGCTGTGTATTAAACTATTAGGGGGTGCTGTGTATTAAGCTATTAGGGGGGTGCTGTGTATTAAACTATTAGGGGGGTGCTGTGTATTAAACTATTAGGGGGTGCTGTGTATTAAGCTATTAGGGGGGGTGCTGTGTATTAAACTATTAGGGGGGTGCTGTGTATAACACTATTAGGGGGGTGCTGTGTATAACACTATTAGGGGGGGTGCTGTGTATTAAACTATTAGGGGGGTGCTGTGTATTAAACTATTAGGGGGGTGCTGTGTATAACACTATTAGGGGGGTGCTGTGTATTAAATTATTAGGGGGGTGCTGTGTATAACACTATTAGGGGGGTGCTGTGTATAACACTATTAGGGGGGTGCTGTGTATAACACTATTAGGGGGGTGCTGTGTATTAAACTATTAGGGGGGTGCTGTGTATAATACTATTAGGGGGAGCTGTGTATAACACTATTAGGGGGGTGCTGTGTATTAAACTATTAGGGGGGTGCTGTGTATAACACTATTGGGGGGTGCTGTGTATTAAACTATTAGGGGGTGCTGTGTATTAAACTATTAGGGGGGTGCTGTGTATTAAACTATTAGGGGGGTGCTGTGTATTACACTATTAGGGGGGTGCTGTGTATTAAACTATTAGGGGGTGCTGTGTATAACACTATTAGGGGGGTGCTGTGTATTAAACTATTAGGGGGGTGCTGTGTATAACACTATTAGGGGGGTGCTGTGTATTAAACTATTAGGGGGGTGCTGTGTATAACACTATTAGGGGGGTGCTGTGTATAACACTATTAGGGGGGTGCTGTGTATTAAACTATTAGGGGGGTGCTGTGTATTAAACTATTAGGGGGGTGCTGTGTATAACACTATTAGGGGGGTGCTGTGTATTAAACTATTAGGGGGGTGCTGTGTATAACACTATTAGGGGGTGCTGTGTATTAAACTATTAGGGGGATGCTGTGTATTAAACTATTAGGGGGGTGCTGTGTATAACACTATTAGGGGGGTGCTGTGTATAACACTATTAGGGGGGTGCTGTGTATAACACTATTAGAGGGGTGCTGTGTATTAAACTATTAGGGGGGTGCTGTGTATAACACTATTAGGGGGGTGCTGTGTATTAAACTATTAGGGGTGTGCTGTGTATTAAACTATTAGGGGGTGCTGTGTATTAAACTATTAGGGGGGTGCTGTGTATAACACTATTAGGGGGTGCTGTGTATTAAACTATTAGAGGGTGCTGTGTAGAACACTATTAGGGGGGTGCTGTGTATAACACTATTAGGGGGGTGCTGTGTATTAAACTATTAGGGGGTGCTGTGTATTAAACTATTAGGGGGGTGCTGTGTATAACACTATTAGGGGGGTGCTGTGTATTAAACTATTACGGGGGTGCTGTGTATAACTCTATTAGGGGGGTGCTGTGTATTAAACTATTAGGGGGGTGCTGTGTATAACACTATTAGGGGGGTGCTGTGTATAACACTATTAGGGGGGTGCTGTGTATAACACTATTAGGGGGGTGCTGTGTATTAAACTATTAGGGGGGTGCTGTGTATAACACTATTAGGGGGGTGCTGTGTATAACACTATTAGGGGGTGCTGTGTATTAAACTATTAGGGGGGTGCTGTGTATAACACTATTAGGGGGGTGCTGTGTATAACACTATTAGGGGGTGCTGTGTATTAAACTATTAGGGGGGTGCTGTGTATTAAACTATTAGGGGGGTGCTGTGTATAACACTATTAGGGGGGTGCTGTGTATAACACTATTAGGGGGGTGCTGTGTATTAAACTATTAGGAGGGTGCTGTGTATTAAACTATTAGGGGGGTGCTGTGTATAACACTATTAGGGGGGTGCTGTGTATTAAACTATTAGGGGGGTGCTGTGTATTAAACTATTAGGGGGGTGCTGTGTATTAAACTATTAGGGGGATGCTGTGTATTAAACTATTAGGGGGGTGCTGTGTATAACACTATTAGGGGGGTGCTGTGTATTAAACTATTAGGGGGGTGCTGTGTATTAAACTATTAGGGGGGTGCTGTGTATAACACTATTAGGGGGGTGCTGTGTATTACACTATTAGGGGGGTACTGTGTATTAAACTATTAGGGGGGTGCTGTGTATAACACTATTAGGGGGGTGCTGTGTATTAAACTATTAGGGGGGTGCTGTGTATAACGCTATTAGGGGGTGCTGTGTATTAAACTATTAGGGGGATGCTGTGTATTAAACTATTAGGGGGGTGCTGTGTATAACACTATTAGGGGGGTGCTGTGTATTACACTATTAGGGGGTGCTGTGTATAACACTATTAGGGGGGTGCTGTGTATTAAACTATTAGGGGGGGTGCTGTGTATAACACTATTAGGGGAGTGCTGTGTATAACACTATTAGGGGGGTGCTGTGTATAACACTATTAGGGGGGTGCTGTGTATAACACTAATAGGGGGGTGCTGTGTATTAAACTATTAGGGGGGTGCTGTGTATAACACTATTAGAGGGTGCTGTGTATTAAACTATTAGGGGGGTGCTGTGTATTAAACTATTAGGGTGTGCTGTGTATTAAACTATTAGGGGGGTGCTGTGTATAACACTATTAGGGGGTGCTGTGTATTAAACTATTAGAGGGTGCTGTGTAGAACACTATTAGGGGGATGCTGTGTATAACACTATTAGGGGGTTGCTGTGTATTAAACTATTAGGGGGTGCTGTGTATTAAACTATTAGGGGGGTGCTGTGTATAACACTATTAGGGGGGTGCTGTGTATTAAACTATTAGGGGGGTGCTGTGTATAACACTATTAGGGGGGTGCTGTGTATTAAACTATTAGGGGGGTGTGCTTTGTATAACACTATTAGGGGGGTGCTGTGTATAACACTATTAGGGGGGTGCTGTGTATAACACTATTAGGGGGGTGCTGTGTATTAAACTATTAGGGGGGTGCTGTGTATAACACTATTAGGGGGGTGCTGTGTATAACACTATTAGGGGGGTGCTGTGTATTAAACTATTAGGGGGGTGCTGTGTATAACACTATTAGGGGGGTGCTGTGTATAACACTATTAGTGGGTGCTGTGTATTAAACTATTAGGGGGTGCTGTGTATAACACTATTAGGGGGGTGCTGTGTATAACACTATTAGGGGGTGCTGTGTATAACACTATTAGGGGGGTGCTGTGTATTAAACTATTAGAGGGGTGCTGTGTATAACACTATTGGGGGGTGCTGTGTATTAAACTATTAGGGGGTGCTGTGTATTAAGCTATTAGGGGGGTGCTGTGTATTAAACTATTAGGGGGGTGCTGTGTATTAAACTATTAGGGGGTGCTGTGTATAACATTATTAGGGGGTGCTGTGTATAACACTATTAGGGGGGTGCTGTGTATTAAACTATTAGAGGGGTGCTGTGTATAACACTATTGGGGGGTGCTGTGTATTAAACTATTAGGGGGTGCTGTGTATTAAGCTATTAGGGGGGTGCTGTGTATTAAACTATTAGGGGGGTGCTGTGTATTAAACTATTAGGGGTTGCTGTGTATTAAGCTATTAGGGGGGTGCTGTGTATAACACTATTAGGGGGGTGCTGTGTATTAAACTATTAGGGGGTGCTGTGTATAACACTATTAGGGGGTGCTGTGTATTAAACTATTAGGGGGATGCTGTGTAATAAACTATTAGGGGGGTGCTGTGTATAACACTATTAGGGGGGTGATGTGTATAACACTATTAGGGGGGGTGCTGTGTATAACACTATTAGGGGGGTGCTGTGTATTACACTATTAGGGGGGTGCTGTGTATTAAACTATTAGGGGTGTGCTGTGTATTAAACTATTAGGGGGTGCTGTGTATTAAACTATTAGGGGGGTGCTGTGTATAACACTATTAGGGGGTGCTGTGTATTAAACTATTAGAGGGTGCTGTGTAGAACACTATTAGGGGGGTGCTGTGTATTAAACTATTAGGGGGTGCTGTGTATAACACTATTAGTGGGGTGCTGTGTATAACACTATTAGGGGGTGCTGTGTATAACACTATTAGGGGGGTGCTGTGTATTAAACTATTAGAGGGGTGCTGTGTATAACACTATTGGGGGGTGCTGTGTATTAAACTATTAGGGGGTGCTGTGTATTAAGCTATTAGGGGGGTGCTGTGTATTAAACTATTAGGGGGGTGCTGTGTATTAAACTATTAGGGGGTGCTATGTATTAAACTATTAGGGGGGTGCTGTGTATAACACTATTAGGGGGGTGCTGTGTATTAAACTATTACGGGGGTGCTGTGTATAACTCTATTAGGGGGGTGCTGTGTATTAAACTATTAGGGGGGTGCTGTGTATAACACTATTAGGGGGGTGCTGTGTATAACACTATTAGGGGGGTGCTGTGTATAACACTATTAGGGGGGTGCTGTGTATTAAACTATTAGGGGGGTGCTGTGTATAACACTATTAGGGGGGTGCTGTGTATAACACTATTAGGGGGTGCTGTGTATTAAACTATTAGGGGGGTGCTGTGTATAACACTATTAGTGGGGTGCTGTGTATAACACTATTAGGGGGTGCTGTGTATAACACTATTAGGGGGGTGCTGTGTATTAAACTATTAGGGGGGTGCTGTGTATAACACTATTAGGGGGTGCTGTGTATTAAACTATTAGGGGGAAGCTGTGTATTAAACTATTAGGGGGGTGCTGTGTATAACACTATTAGGGGGGTGCTGTGTATTACACTATTAGGGGGGTACTGTGTATTAAACTATTAGGGGGGTGCTGTGTATAACACTATTAGGGGGGTGCTGTGTATTAAACTATTAGGGATGTGCTGTGTATAACACTATTAGGGGGTGCTGTGTATTAAACTATTAGGGGGAAGCTGTGTATTAAACTATTAGGGGGGTGCTGTGTATAACACTATTAGGGGGGTGCTGTGTATTACACTATTAGGGGGGTACTGTGTATTAAACTATTAGGGGGGTGCTGTGTATAACACTATTAGGGGGGTGCTGTGTATTAAACTATTAGGGGGGTGCTGTGTATAACGCTATTAGGGGGTGCTGTGTATTAAACTATTAGGGGGATGCTGTGTATTAAACTATTAGGGGGGTGCTGTGTATAACACTATTAGGGGGGTGCTGTGTATTACACTATTAGGGGGTGCTGTGTATAACACTATTAGGGGGGTGCTGTGTATTAAACTATTAGGGGGGGTGCTGTGTATAACACTATTAGGGGAGTGCTGTGTATAAAACTATTAGGGGGGTGCTGTGTATAACACTATTAGGGGGGTGCTGTGTATAACACTAATAGGGGGGTGCTGTGTATTAAACTATTAGGGGGGTGCTGTGTATAACACTATTAGAGGGTGCTGTGTATTAAACTATTAGGGGGGTGCTGTGTATTAAACTATTAGGGTGTGCTGTGTATTAAACTATTAGGGGGGTGCTGTGTATAACACTATTAGGGGGTGCTGTGTATTAAACTATTAGAGGGTGCTGTGTAGAACACTATTAGGGGGATGCTGTGTATAACACTATTAGGGGGTTGCTGTGTATTAAACTATTAGGGGGTGCTGTGTATTAAACTATTAGGGGGGTGCTGTGTATAACACTATTAGGGGGGTGCTGTGTATTAAACTATTAGGGGGGTGCTGTGTATAACACTATTAGGGGGGTGCTGTGTATTAAACTATTAGGGGGGTGTGCTTTGTATAACACTATTAGGGGGGTGCTGTGTATAACACTATTAGGGGGGTGCTGTGTATAACACTATTAGGGGGGTGCTGTGTATTAAACTATTAGGGGGGTGCTGTGTATAACACTATTAGGGGGGTGCTGTGTATAACACTATTAGGGGGGTGCTGTGTATTAAACTATTAGGGGGGTGCTGTGTATAACACTATTAGGGGGGTGCTGTGTATAACACTATTAGTGGGTGCTGTGTATTAAACTATTAGGGGGTGCTGTGTATAACACTATTAGGGGGGTGCTGTGTATAACACTATTAGGGGGTGCTGTGTATAACACTATTAGGGGGGTGCTGTGTATTAAACTATTAGAGGGGTGCTGTGTATAACACTATTGGGGGGTGCTGTGTATTAAACTATTAGGGGGTGCTGTGTATTAAGCTATTAGGGGGGTGCTGTGTATTAAACTATTAGGGGGGTGCTGTGTATTAAACTATTAGGGGGTGCTGTGTATAACATTATTAGGGGGTGCTGTGTATAACACTATTAGGGGGGTGCTGTGTATTAAACTATTAGAGGGGTGCTGTGTATAACACTATTGGGGGGTGCTGTGTATTAAACTATTAGGGGGTGCTGTGTATTAAGCTATTAGGGGGGTGCTGTGTATTAAACTATTAGGGGGGTGCTGTGTATTAAACTATTAGGGGTTGCTGTGTATTAAGCTATTAGGGGGGTGCTGTGTATAACACTATTAGGGGGGTGCTGTGTATTAAACTATTAGGGGGGTGCTGTGTATAACACTATTAGGGGGTGCTGTGTATTAAACTATTAGGGGGATGCTGTGTAATAAACTATTAGGGGGGTGCTGTGTATAACACTATTAGGGGGGTGATGTGTATAACACTATTAGGGGGGGTGCTGTGTATAACACTATTAGGGGGGTGCTGTGTATTACACTATTAGGGGGGTGCTGTGTATTAAACTATTAGGGGTGTGCTGTGTATTAAACTATTAGGGGGTGCTGTGTATTAAACTATTAGGGGGGTGCTGTGTATAACACTATTAGGGGGTGCTGTGTATTAAACTATTAGAGGGTGCTGTGTAGAACACTATTAGGGGGGTGCTGTGTATAACACTATTAGGGGGTGCTGTGTATTAAACTATTAGGGGGTGCTATGTATTAAACTATTAGGGGGGTGCTGTGTATAACACTATTAGGGGGGTGCTGTGTATTAAACTATTAGGGGGTGCTGTGTATAACACTATTAGTGGGGTGCTGTGTATAACACTATTAGGGGGTGCTGTGTATAACACTATTAGGGGGGTGCTGTGTATTAAACTATTAGAGGGGTGCTGTGTATAACACTATTGGGGGGTGCTGTGTATTAAACTATTAGGGGGTGCTGTGTATTAAGCTATTAGGGGGGTGCTGTGTATTAAACTATTAGGGGGGTGCTGTGTATTAAACTATTAGGGGGTGCTGTGTATTAAGCTATTAGGGGGGTGCTGTGTATTAAACTATTAGGGGGGTGCTGTGTATAACACTATTAGGGGGGTGCTGTGTATAACACTATTAGGGGGGGTGCTGTGTATTAAACTATTAGGGGGTGCTGTGTATTAAACTATTAGGGGGTGCTGTGTATAACACTATTAGGGGGGTGCTGTGTATTAAATTATTAGGGGGGTGCTGTGTATAACACTATTAGGGGGGTGCTGTGTATAACACTATTAGGGGGGTGCTGTGTATAACACTATTAGGGGGGTGCTGTGTATTAAACTATTAGGGGGGTGCTGTGTATAATACTATTAGGGGGTGCTGTGTATAACACTATTAGGGGGGTGCTGTGTATTAAACTATTAGGGGGGTGCTGTGTATAACACTATTGGGGGGTGCTGTGTATTAAACTATTAGGGGGTGCTGTGTATTAAGCTATTAGGGGGGTGCTGTGTATTAAACTATTAGGGGGGTGCTGTGTATTAAACTATTAGGGGGTGCTGTGTATTAAGCTATTAGGGGGTGCTGTGTATTAAACTATTAGGGGGGTGCTGTGTATAACACTATTAGGGGGGTGCTGTGTATAACACTATTAGGGGGGTGCTGTGCATTAAACTATTAGGGGGGTGCTGTGCATAACACTATTAGGGGGGTGCTGTGCATTAAACTATTAGGGGGGTGCTGTGCATTAAACTATTAGGAGGGTGCTGTGCATTAAACTATTAGGGGGGTGCTGTGTATAACACTATTAGGGGGGTGCTGTGTATTAAACTATTAGGGGGGTGCTGTGTATAACACTATTAGGGGGTGCTGTGTATTAAACTATTAGGGGGATGCTGTGTATTAAACTATTAGGGGGGTGCTGTGTATAACACTATTAGGGGGGTTATGTGTATAACACTATTAGGGGGGGTGCTGTGTATAACACTATTAGAGGGGTGCTGTGTATTACACTATTAGGGGGGTGCTGTGTATAACACTATTAGGGGGGTGCTGTGTATTAAACTATTAGGGGTGTGCTGTGTATTAAACTATTAGGGGGTGCTGTGTATTAAACTATTAGGGGGGTGCTGTGTATAACACTATTAGGGGGTGCTGTGTATTAAACTATTAGAGGGTGCTGTGTAGAACACTATTAGGGGGGTGCTGTGTATAACACTATTAGGGGGGTGCTGTGTATTAAACTATTAGGGGGTGCTGTGTATTAAACTATTAGGGGGGTGCTGTGTATAACACTATTAGGGGGGTGCTGTGTATTAAACTATTACGGGGGTGCTGTGTATAACTCTATTAGGGGGGTGCTGTGTATTAAACTATTAGGGGGGTGCTGTGTATAACACTATTAGGGGGTGCTGTGTATAACACTATTAGGGGGGTGCTGTGTATAACACTATTAGGGGGGTGCTGTGTATTAAACTATTAGGGGGTTGCTGTGTATAACACTATTAGGGGGGTGCTGTGTATTAAACTATTAGGGGGTGCTGTGTATTAAGCTATTAGGGGGGTGCTGTGTATTAAACTATTAGGGGGGTGCTGTGTATTAAACTATTAGGGGGTGCTGTGTATTAAGCTATTAGGGGGGTGCTGTGTATTAAACTATTAGGGGGGTGCTGTGTATAACACTATTAGGGGGGTGCTGTGTATAACACTATTAGGGGGGTGCTGTGCATTAAACTATTAGGAGGGTGCTGTGCATTAAACTATTAGGGGGGTGCTGTGTATAACACTATTAGGGGGGTGCTGTGTATTAAACTATTAGGGGGGTGCTGTGTATAACACTATTAGGGGGTGCTGTGTATTAAACTATTAGGGGGAAGCTGTGTATTAAACTATTAGGGGGGTGCTGTGTATAACACTATTAGGGGGGTGCTGTGTATTACACTATTAGGGGGGTACTGTGTATTAAACTATTAGGGGGGTGCTGTGTATAACACTATTAGGGGGGTGCTGTGTATTAAACTATTAGGGGGGTGCTGTGTATAACACTATTAGGGGGTGCTGTGTATTAAACTATTAGGGGGATGCTGTGTATTAAACTATTAGGGGGGTGCTGTGTATAACACTATTAGGGGGGTGCTGTGTATTACACTATTAGGGGGTGCTGTGTATAACACTATTAGGGGGGTGCTGTGTATTAAACTATTAGGGGGGGTGCTGTGTATAACACTATTAGGGGAGTGCTGTGTATAACACTATTAGGGGGGTGCTGTGTATAACACTATTAGGGGGGTGCTGTGTATTAAACTATTAGGGGGTGCTGTGTATTAAACTATTAGGGGGGTGCTGTGTATAACACTATTAGGGGGGTGCTGTGTATTAAACTATTAGGGGGGTGCTGTGTATAACACTATTAGGGGGGTGCTGTGTATAACACTATTAGGGGGGTGCTGTGTATAACACTATTAGGGGGGTGCTGTGTATTAAACTATTAGGGGGGTGCTGTGTATAACACTATTAGGGGGTGCTGTGTATAACACTATTAGGGGGTTGCTGTGTATTAAACTATTAGGGGGGTGCTGTGTATAACACTACTGGGGGGTGCTGTGTATTAAACTATTAGGGGGTGCTGTGTATTAAGCTATTAGGGGGGTGCTGTGTATTAAACTATTAGGGGGGGTGCTGTGTATAACACTATTAGGGGGGTGCTGTGTATTAAACTATTAGGGGGGTGCTGTGTATAACACTATTAGGGGGGTGCTGTGTATTAAACTATTAGGGGGGGTGCTGTGTATAACACTATTAGGGGGGTGCTGTGTATAACACTATTAGGGGGGTGCTGTGTATAACACTATTAGGGGGGTGCTGTGTATTAAACTATTAGGGGGGTGCTGTGTATAACACTATTAGGGGGTGCTGTGTATAACACTATTAGGGGGGTGCTGTGTATTAAACTATTAGGGGGGTGCTGTGTATAACACTACTGGGGGGTGCTGTGTATTAAACTATTAGGGGGATGCTGTGTATTAAACTATTAGGGGGGTGCTGTGTATAACACTATTAGGGGGGTGCTGTGTATTACACTATTAGGGGGTGCTGTGTATAACACTATTAGGGGGGTGCTGTGTATTAAACTATTAGGGGGGGTGCTGTGTATAACACTATTAGGGGAGTGCTGTGTATAACACTATTAGGGGGGTGCTGTGTATAACACTATTAGGGGGGTGCTGTGTATTAAACTATTAGGGGGTGCTGTGTATTAAACTATTAGGGGGGTGCTGTGTATAACACTATTAGGGGGGTGCTGTGTATTAAACTATTAGGGGGGTGCTGTGTATAACACTATTAGGGGGGTGCTGTGTATTAAACTATTAGGGGGGGTGCTGTGTATAACACTATTAGGGGGGTGCTGTGTATAACACTATTAGGGGGGTGCTGTGTATTAAACTATTAGGGGGGTGCTGTGTATAACACTATTAGGGGGTGCTGTGTATAACACTATTAGGGGGGTGCTGTGTATTAAACTATTAGGGGGGTGCTGTGTATAACACTACTGGGGGGTGCTGTGTATTAAACTATTAGGGGGTGCTGTGTATTAAGCTATTAGGGGGGTGCTGTGTATTAAACTATTAGGGGGGTGCTGTGTATTAAACTATTAGGGGGTGCTGTGTATTAAGCTATTAGGGGGGTGCTGTGTATTAAACTATTAGGGGGTGCTGTGTATAACACTATTAGGGGGGTGCTGTGTATAACACTATTAGGGGGGTGCTGTGCATTAAACTATTAGGGGGGTGCTGTGCATAACACTATTAGGGGGGTGCTGTGCATTAAACTATTAGGGGGGTGCTGTGCATTAAACTATTAGGAGGGTGCTGTGCATTAAACTATTAGGGGGGTGCTGTGTATAACACTATTAGGGGGGTGCTGTGTATTAAACTATTAGGGGGGTGCTGTGTATAAGACTATTAGGGGGTGCTGTGTATTAAACTATTAGGGGGATGCTGTGTATTAAACTATTAGGGGGGTGCTGTGTATAACACTATTAGGGGGGTGATGTGTATAACACTATTAGGGGGGGTGCTGTGTATAACACTATTAGGGGGGTGCTGTGTATTACACTATTAGGGGGGTGCTGTGTATAACACTATTAGGGGGGTGCTGTGTATTAAACTATTAGGGGTGTGCTGTGTATTAAACTATTAGGGGGTGCTGTGTATTAAACTATTAGGGGGGTGCTGTGTATAACACTATTAGGGGGTGCTGTGTATTAAACTATTAGAGGGTGCTGTGTAGAACACTATTAGGGGGGTGCTGTGTATAACACTATTAGGGGGGTGCTGTGTATTAAACTATTAGGGGGTGCTGTGTATTAAACTATTAGGGGGGTGCTGTGTATAACACTATTAGGGGGGTGCTGTGTATTAAACTATTACGGGGGTGCTGTGTATAACTCTATTAGGGGGGTGCTGTGTATTAAACTATTAGGGGGGTGCTGTGTATAACACTATTAGGGGGGTGCTGTGTATAACACTATTAGGGGGGTGCTGTGTATAAAACTATTAGGGGGGTGCTGTGTATAACACTATTAGGGGGGTGCTGTGTATTAAACTATTAGGGGGGGTGCTGTGTATAACACTATTAGGGGGGTGCTGTGTATAACACTATTAGGGGGGTGCTGTGTATTAAACTATTAGGGGGGTGCTGTGTATAACACTATTAGGGGGTGCTGTGTATAACACTATTAGGGGGGTGCTGTGTATTAAACTATTAGGGGGGTGCTGTGTATAACACTACTGGGGGGTGCTGTGTATTAAACTATTAGGGGGTGCTGTGTATTAAGCTATTAGGGGGGTGCTGTGTATTAAACTATTAGGGGGGTGCTGTGTATTAAACTATTAGGGGGTGCTGTGTATTAAGCTATTAGGGGGGTGCTGTGTATTAAACTATTAGGGGGTGCTGTGTATAACACTATTGGGGGGTGCTGTGTATAACACTATTAGGGGGGTGCTGTGCATTAAACTATTAGGGGGGGTGCTGTGCATAACACTATTAGGGGGGTGCTGTGCATTAAACTATTAGGGGGGTGCTGTGCATTAAACTATTAGGAGGGTGCTGTGCATTAAACTATTAGGGGGGTGCTGTGTATAACACTATTAGGGGGGTGCTGTGTATTAAACTATTAGGGGGGTGCTGTGTATAAGACTATTAGGGGGTGCTGTGTATTAAACTATTAGGGGGATGCTGTGTATTAAACTATTAGGGGGGTGCTGTGTATAACACTATTAGGGGGGTGATGTGTATAACACTATTAGGGGGGGGTGCTGTGTATAACACTATTAGGGGGGTGCTGTGTATTACACTATTAGGGGGGTGCTGTGTATAACACTATTAGGGGGGTGCTGTGTATAACACTATTAGGGGGGTGCTGTGTATAAAACTATTAGGGGGGTGCTGTGTATAACACTATTAGGGGGGTGCTGTGTATTAAACTATTACGGGGGTGCTGTGTATAACTCTATTAGGGGGGTGCTGTGTATTAAACTATTAGGGGGGTGCTGTGTATAACACTATTAGGGGGGTGCTGTGTATAACACTATTAGGGGGGTGCTGTGTATAAAACTATTAGGGGGGTGCTGTGTATAACACTATTAGGGGGGTGCTGTGTATTAAACTATTAGGGGGGGTGCTGTGTATAACACTATTAGGGGGGTGCTGTGTATAACACTATTAGGGGGGTGCTGTGTATTAAACTATTAGGGGGGTGCTGTGTATAACACTATTAGGGGGTGCTGTGTATAACACTATTAGGGGGGTGCTGTGTATTAAACTATTAGGGGGGTGCTGTGTATAACACTACTGGGGGGTGCTGTGTATTAAACTATTAGGGGGTGCTGTGTATTAAGCTATTAGGGGGGTGCTGTGTATTAAACTATTAGGGGGGTGCTGTGTATTAAACTATTAGGGGGTGCTGTGTATTAAGCTATTAGGGGGGTGCTGTGTATTAAACTATTAGGGGGTGCTGTGTATAACACTATTAGGGGGGTGCTGTGTATAACACTATTAGGGGGGTGCTGTGCATTAAACTATTAGGGGGGTGCTGTGCATAACACTATTAGGGGGGTGCTGTGCATTAAACTATTAGGGGGGTGCTGTGCATTAAACTATTAGGAGGGTGCTGTGCATTAAACTATTAGGGGGGTGCTGTGTATAACACTATTAGGGGGGTGCTGTGTATTAAACTATTAGGGGGGTGCTGTGTATAAGACTATTAGGGGGTGCTGTGTATTAAACTATTAGGGGGATGCTGTGTATTAAACTATTAGGGGGGTGCTGTGTATAACACTATTAGGGGGGTGATGTGTATAACACTATTAGGGGGGGTGCTGTGTATAACACTATTAGGGGGGTGCTGTGTATTACACTATTAGGGGGGTGCTGTGTATAACACTATTAGGGGGGTGCTGTGTATTAAACTATTAGGGGTGTGCTGTGTATTAAACTATTAGGGGGTGCTGTGTATTAAACTATTAGGGGGGTGCTGTGTATAACACTATTAGGGGGTGCTGTGTATTAAACTATTAGAGGGTGCTGTGTAGAACACTATTAGGGGGGTGCTGTGTATAACACTATTAGGGGGGTGCTGTGTATTAAACTATTAGGGGGTGCTGTGTATTAAACTATTAGGGGGGTGCTGTGTATAACACTATTAGGGGGGTGCTGTGTATTAAACTATTACGGGGGTGCTGTGTATAACTCTATTAGGGGGGTGCTGTGTATTAAACTATTAGGGGGGTGCTGTGTATAACACTATTAGGGGGGTGCTGTGTATAACACTATTAGGGGGGTGCTGTGTATAAAACTATTAGGGGGGTGCTGTGTATTAAACTATTAGGGGGTTGCTGTGTATAACACTATTAGGGGGGTGCTGTGTATAACACTATTAGGGGGTGCTGTGTATTAAACTATTAGGGGGTGCTGTGTATAACACTATTAGTGGGGTGCTGTGTATAACACTATTAGGGGGTGCTCTGTATAACACTATTAGGGGGTTGCTGTGTATTAAACTATTAGAGGGGAGCTGTGTATAACACTATTGGGGGGTGCTGTGTATTAAACTATTAGGGGGTGCTGTGTATTAAGCTATTAGGGGGGTGCTGTGTATTAAACTATTAGGGGGGTGCTGTGTATTAAACTATTAGGGGGTGCTGTGTATTAAGCTATTAGGTGGGTGCTGTGTATTAAACTATTAGGGGGGTGCTGTGTATAACACTATTAGGGGGGTGCTGTGTATAACACTATTAGGGGGGTGCTGTGCATTAAACTATTAGGAGGGTGCTGTGCATTAAACTATTAGGGGGGTGCTGTGTATAACACTATTAGGGGGGTGCTGTGTATTAAACTATTAGGGGGGTGCTGTGTATAACACTATTAGGGGGTGCTGTGTATTAAACTATTAGGGGGAAGCTGTGTATTAAACTATTAGGGGGGTGCTGTGTATAACACTATTAGGGGGGTGCTGTGTATTACACTATTAGGGGGGTACTGTGTATTAAACTATTAGGGGGGTGCTGTGTATAACACTATTAGGGGGGTGCTGTGTATTAAACTATCAGGGGGGTGCTGTGTATAACACTATTAGGGGGTGCTGTGTATTAAACTATTAGGGGGATGCTGTGTATTAAACTATTAGGGGGGTGCTGTGTATAACACTATTAGGGGGGTGCTGTGTATTACACTATTAGGGGGGTGCTGTGTATAACACTATTAGGGGGGTGCTGTGTATTAAACTATTAGGGGGGGTGCTGTGTATTAAACTATTAGGGGAGTGCTGTGTATAACACTATTAGGGGGGTGCTGTGTATTAAACTATTAGGGGGGTGCTGTGTATTAAACTATTAGGGGGTTGCTGTCTATTAAACTATTAGGGGGGTGCTGTGTATTAAACTATTAGGGGGGTGCTGTGTATAACACTATTAGGGGGGTGCTGTGTATTCAACTATTAGGGGGGTGCTGTGTATAACACTATTAGGGGGGTGCTGTGTATTAAACTATTAGGGGGGTGCTGTGTATAACACTATTAGAGGGTGCTGTGTATTAAACTATTAGGGGGGTGCTGTGTATTAAACTATTAGGGGGGTGCTGTGTATAACACTATTAGGGGGTGTTGTGTATTAAATTATTAGAGGGTGCTGTGTAGAACACTATTAGGGGGGTGCTGTGTATAACACTATTAGGGGGGTGCTGTGTATTAAACTATTAGGGGGTGCTGTGTATTAAACTATTAGGGGGGTGCTGTGTATAACACTATTAGGGGGGTGCTGTGTATTAAACTATTAGGGGGGTGCTGTGTATAACACTATTAGGGGGGTGCTGTGTATTAAACTATTAGGGGGGGTGCTGTGTATAACACTATTAGGGGGGTGCTGTGTATAACACTATTAGGGGGGTGCTGTGTATAACACTATTAGGGGGGTGCTGTGTATTAAACTATTAGGGGGGTGCTGTGTATAACACTATTAGGGGTGTGCTGTGTATAACACTATTAGGGGGGTGCTGTGTATTAAACTATTAGGGGGGTGCTGTGTATAACACTATTAGGGGGGTGCTGTGTATTAAACTATTAGGGGGGGTGCTGTGTATAACACTATTAGGGGGGTGCTGTGTATAACACTATTAGGGGGTGCTGTGTATTAAACTATTAGGGGGTGCTGTGTATAACACTATTAGGGGGGTGCTGTGTATAACACTATTAGGGGGGTGCTGTGTATAACACTATTAGGGGGGTGCTGTGTATTAAACTATTAGAGGGGTGCTGTGTATAACACTATTGGGGGATGCTGTGTATTAAACTATTAGGGGGTGCTGTGTATTAAGCTATTAGGGGGGTGCTGTGTATTAAACTATTAGGGGGGTGCTGTGTATTAAACTATTAGGGGGTGCTGTGTATTAAGCTATTAGGGGGGTGCTGTGTATTAAACTATTAGGGGGGTCTGTGTATAACACTATTAGGGGGGTGCTGTGTATAACACTATTAGGGGGGTGCTGTGCATTAAACTATTAGGGGGTGCTGTGCATAACACTATTAGGGGGGTGCTGTGCATTAAACTATTAGGAGGGTGCTGTGCATTAAACTATTAGGGGGGTGCTGTGTATAACACTATTAGGGGGGTGCTGTGTATTAAACTATTAGGGGGGTGCTGTGTATAAAACTTTTAGGGGGTGCTGTGTATTAAACTATTAGGGGGATGCTGTGTATTAAACTATTAGGGGGGTGCTGTGTATAACACTATTAGGGGGGGGGTGCTGTGTATTACACTATTAGGGGGGTGCTGTGTATTAAACTATTAGGGGGGTGCTGTGTATAACACTATTAGGGGGGTGCTGTGTATAACACTATTAGGGGGTACTGTGTATTAAACTATTAGGGGGTGCTGTGTATAACACTATTAGGGGGGTGCTGTGTATAACACTATTAGGGGGGTGCTGTGTATAACACTATTAGGGGGGTGCTGTGTATAACACTATTAGGGGGGTGCTGTGTATTAAACTATTAGAGGGGTGCTGTGTATAACACTATTGGGGGGTGCTGTGTATTAAACTATTATTGGGTGCTGTGTATTAAACTATTAGGGGGGTGCTGTGTATTAAACTATTAGGGGGGTGCTGTGTATAACACTATTAGGGGGGTGCTGTGTATAACACTATTAGGGGGGTGCTGTGTATTAAACTATTAGGGGGGTGCTGTGTATTAAACTATTAGGGGGGTGCTGTGTATTACACTATTAGGGGGGTGCTGTGTATTAAACTATTAGGGCGGTGCTGTCTATTAAACTATTAGGGGTGTGCTGTCTATTAAACTATTAGGGGTGTGCTGTCTATTAAACTATTAGGGGGGTGCTGTCTATTAAACTATTAGGGGGTTGCTGTCTATTAAACTATTAGGGGGGTGCTGTCTATTAAACTATTAGGGGGGTGCTGTCTATTAAACTATTAGGGGGGTGCTGTGTATAACACTATTAGGGGGGTGCTGTGTATTAAACTATTAGGGGGGTGCTGTGTATTAAACTATTAGGGGGGTGCTGTGTATAACACTATTAGGGGGTGCTGTGTATTAAACTATTAGGGGGTGCTGTGTATAACACTATTAGAGGGGTGCTGTGTATAACACTATTAGGGGGTGCTGTGTATAACACTATTAGGGGGTGCTGTGTATAACACTATTAGGGGGGTGCTGTGTATTAAACTATTAGGGGTGTGCTGTCTATTAAACTATTAGGGGTGTGCTGTCTATTAAACTATTAGGGGGTTGCTGTCTATTAAACTATTAGGGGGGTGCTGTCTATTAAACTATTAGGGGGGTGCTGTGTATTAAACTATTAGGGGGTGCTGTGTATTAAACTATTAGGGGGGTGCTGTGTATAACACTATTAGGGGGTGCTGTGTATTAAACTATTAGAGGGTGCTGTGTAGAACACTATTAGGGGGGTGCTGTGTATAACACTATTAGGGGGGTGCTGTGTATTAAACTATTAGGGGGTGCTGTGTATTAAGCTATTAGGGGGGGTGCTGTGTATTAAACTATTAGAGGGGTGCTGTGTATAACACTATTGGGGGGTGCTGTGTATTAAACTATTAGGGGGTGCTGTGTATTAAGCTATTAGGGGGGTGCTGTGTATTAAACTATTAGGGGGGTGCTGTGTATTAAACTATTAGGGGGGTGCTGTGTATAACACTATTAGGGGGGGTGCTGTGTATAACACTATTAGGGGGGTGCTGTGTATTAAACTATTAGGGGGGGTGCTGTGTATAACACTATTAGGGGGGTACTGTGTATTAAACTATTAGGGGGGTGCTGTGTATAACACTATTAGGTGGGTGCTGTGTATTAAACTATTAGGGGGGTGCTGTGTATTAAACTATTAGGGGGGTGCTGTGTATAACACTATTAGGGGGGTGCTGTGTATTCAACTATTAGGGGGGGTGCTGTGTATAACACTATTAGGGGGGTGCTGTGTATTAAACTATTAGGGGGGGTGCTGTGTATAACACTATTAGAGGGTGCTGTGTATTAAACTATTAGGGGGTGCTGTGTATTAAACTATTAGGGGGGTGCTGTGTATAACACTATTAGGGGGGTGCTGTGTATTAAACTATTACGGGGGGTGCTGTGTATAACTCTATTAGGGGGGTGCTGTGTATTAAACTATTAGGGGGGTGCTGTGTATAACACTATTAGGGGGGTGCTGTGTATAACACTATTAGGGGGGTGCTGTGTATAAAACTATTAGGGGGGTGCTGTGTATAACACTATTAGGGGGGTGCTGTGTATTAAACTATTAGGGGGGGTGCTGTGTATAACACTATTAGGGGGGTGCTGTGTATAACACTATTAGGGGGGTGCTGTGTATTAAACTATTAGGGGGGTGCTGTGTATAACACTATTAGGGGGTGCTGTGTATAACACTATTAGGGGGGTGCTGTGTATTAAACTATTAGGGGGGTGCTGTGTATAACACTACTGGGGGGTGCTGTGTATTAAACTATTAGGGGGTGCTGTGTATTAAGCTATTAGGGGGGTGCTGTGTATTAAACTATTAGGGGGGTGCTGTGTATTAAACTATTAGGGGGTGCTGTGTATTAAGCTATTAGGGGGGTGCTGTGTATTAAACTATTAGGGGGTGCTGTGTATAACACTATTAGGGGGGTGCTGTGTATAACACTATTAGGGGGGTGCTGTGCATTAAACTATTAGGGGGGTGCTGTGCATAACACTATTAGGGGGGTGCTGTGCATTAAACTATTAGGGGGGTTCTGTGCATTAAACTATTAGGAGGGTGCTGTGCATTAAACTATTAGGGGGGTGCTGTGTATAACACTATTAGGGGGGTGCTGTGTATTAAACTATTAGGGGGGTGCTGTGTATAAGACTATTAGGGGGTGCTGTGTATTAAACTATTAGGGGGATGCTGTGTATTAAACTATTAGGGGGGTGCTGTGTATAACACTATTAGGGGGGTGATGTGTATAACACTATTAGGGGGGGTGCTGTGTATAACACTATTAGGGGGGTGCTGTGTATTACACTATTAGGGGGGTGCTGTGTATAACACTATTAGGGGGGTGCTGTGTATTACACTATTAGGGGGGTACTGTGTATTAAACTATTAGGGGGGTGCTGTGTATAACACTATTAGGGGGGTGCTGTGTATTAAACTATTAGGGGGGTGCTGTGTATAACACTATTAGGGGGTGCTGTGTATTAAACTATTAGGGGGATGCTGTGTATTAAACTATTAGGGGGGTGCTGTGTATAACACTATTAGGGGGGTGCTGTGTATTACACTATTAGGGGGTGCTGTGTATAACACTATTAGGGGGGTGCTGTGTATTAAACTATTAGGGGGGGTGCTGTGTATAACACTATTAGGGGAGTGCTGTGTATAACACTATTAGGGGGGTGCTGTGTATAACACTATTAGGGGGGTGCTGTGTATTAAACTATTAGGGGGTGCTGTGTATTAAACTATTAGGGGGGTGCTGTGTATAACACTATTAGGGGGGTGCTGTGTATTAAACTATTAGGGGGGTGCTGTGTATAACACTATTAGGGGGGTGCTGTGTATAACACTATTAGGGGGGTGCTGTGTATAACACTATTAGGGGGGTGCTGTGTATTAAACTATTAGGGGGGTGCTGTGTATAACACTATTAGGGGGTGCTGTGTATAACACTATTAGGGGGTTGCTGTGTATTAAACTATTAGGGGGGTGCTGTGTATAACACTACTGGGGGGTGCTGTGTATTAAACTATTAGGGGGTGCTGTGTATTAAGCTATTAGGGGGGTGCTGTGTATTAAACTATTAGGGGGGGTGCTGTGTATAACACTATTAGGGGGGTGCTGTGTATTAAACTATTAGGGGGGTGCTGTGTATAACACTATTAGGGGGGTGCTGTGTATTAAACTATTAGGGGGGGTGCTGTGTATAACACTATTAGGGGGGTGCTGTGTATAACACTATTAGGGGGGTGCTGTGTATAACACTATTAGGGGGGTGCTGTGTATTAAACTATTAGGGGGGTGCTGTGTATAACACTATTAGGGGGTGCTGTGTATAACACTATTAGGGGGGTGCTGTGTATTAAACTATTAGGGGGGTGCTGTGTATAACACTACTGGGGGGTGCTGTGTATTAAACTATTAGGGGGATGCTGTGTATTAAACTATTAGGGGGGTGCTGTGTATAACACTATTAGGGGGGTGCTGTGTATTACACTATTAGGGGGTGCTGTGTATAACACTATTAGGGGGGTGCTGTGTATTAAACTATTAGGGGGGGTGCTGTGTATAACACTATTAGGGGAGTGCTGTGTATAACACTATTAGGGGGGTGCTGTGTATAACACTATTAGGGGGGTGCTGTGTATTAAACTATTAGGGGGTGCTGTGTATTAAACTATTAGGGGGGTGCTGTGTATAACACTATTAGGGGGGTGCTGTGTATTAAACTATTAGGGGGGTGCTGTGTATAACACTATTAGGGGGGTGCTGTGTATTAAACTATTAGGGGGGGTGCTGTGTATAACACTATTAGGGGGGTGCTGTGTATAACACTATTAGGGGGGTGCTGTGTATTAAACTATTAGGGGGGTGCTGTGTATAACACTATTAGGGGGTGCTGTGTATAACACTATTAGGGGGGTGCTGTGTATTAAACTATTAGGGGGGTGCTGTGTATAACACTACTAGGGGGTGCTGTGTATTAAACTATTAGGGGGTGCTGTGTATTAAGCTATTAGGGGGGTGCTGTGTATTAAACTATTAGGGGGGTGCTGTGTATTAAACTATTAGGGGGTGCTGTGTATTAAGCTATTAGGGGGGTGCTGTGTATTAAACTATTAGGGGGTGCTGTGTATAACACTATTAGGGGGGGTGCTGTGTATAACACTATTAGGGGGGTGCTGTGCATTAAACTATTAGGGGGGTGCTGTGCATAACACTATTAGGGGGGTGCTGTGCATTAAACTATTAGGGGGGTGCTGTGCATTAAACTATTAGGAGGGTGCTGTGCATTAAACTATTAGGGGGGTGCTGTGTATAACACTATTAGGGGGGTGCTGTGTATTAAACTATTAGGGGGGTGCTGTGTATAAGACTATTAGGGGGTGCTGTGTATTAAACTATTAGGGGGATGCTGTGTATTAAACTATTAGGGGGGTGCTGTGTATAACACTATTAGGGGGGTGATGTGTATAACACTATTAGGGGGGGTGCTGTGTATAACACTATTAGGGGGGTGCTGTGTATTACACTATTAGGGGGGTGCTGTGTATAACACTATTAGGGGGGTGCTGTGTATTAAACTATTAGGGGTGTGCTGTGTATTAAACTATTAGGGGGTGCTGTGTATTAAACTATTAGGGGGGTGCTGTGTATAACACTATTAGGGGGTGCTGTGTATTAAACTATTAGAGGGTGCTGTGTAGAACACTATTAGGGGGGTGCTGTGTATAACACTATTAGGGGGGTGCTGTGTATTAAACTATTAGGGGGTGCTGTGTATTAAACTATTAGGGGGGTGCTGTGTATAACACTATTAGGGGGGTGCTGTGTATTAAACTATTACGGGGGTGCTGTGTATAACTCTATTAGGGGGGTGCTGTGTATTAAACTATTAGGGGGGTGCTGTGTATAACACTATTAGGGGGGTGCTGTGTATAACACTATTAGGGGGGTGCTGTGTATAAAACTATTAGGGGGGTGCTGTGTATTAAACTATTAGGGGGTTGCTGTGTATAACACTATTAGGGGGGTGCTGTGTATAACACTATTAGGGGGTGCTGTGTATTAAACTATTAGGGGGTGCTGTGTATAACACTATTAGTGGGGTGCTGTGTATAACACTATTAGGGGGTGCTCTGTATAACACTATTAGGGGGTTGCTGTGTATTAAACTATTAGAGGGGAGCTGTGTATAACACTATTGGGGGGTGCTGTGTATTAAACTATTAGGGGGTGCTGTGTATTAAGCTATTAGGGGGGTGCTGTGTATTAAACTATTAGGGGGGTGCTGTGTATTAAACTATTAGGGGGTGCTGTGTATTAAGCTATTAGGTGGGTGCTGTGTATTAAACTATTAGGGGGGTGCTGTGTATAACACTATTAGGGGGGTGCTGTGTATAACACTATTAGGGGGGTGCTGTGCATTAAACTATTAGGAGGGTGCTGTGCATTAAACTATTAGGGGGGTGCTGTGTATAACACTATTAGGGGGGTGCTGTGTATTAAACTATTAGGGGGGTGCTGTGTATAACACTATTAGGGGGTGCTGTGTATTAAACTATTAGGGGGAAGCTGTGTATTAAACTATTAGGGGGGTGCTGTGTATAACACTATTAGGGGGGTGCTGTGTATTACACTATTAGGGGGGTACTGTGTATTAAACTATTAGGGGGGTGCTGTGTATAACACTATTAGGGGGGTGCTGTGTATTAAACTATCAGGGGGGTGCTGTGTATAACACTATTAGGGGGTGCTGTGTATTAAACTATTAGGGGGATGCTGTGTATTAAACTATTAGGGGGGTGCTGTGTATAACACTATTAGGGGGGTGCTGTGTATTACACTATTAGGGGGGTGCTGTGTATAACACTATTAGGGGGGTGCTGTGTATTAAACTATTAGGGGGGGTGCTGTGTATTAAACTATTAGGGGAGTGCTGTGTATAACACTATTAGGGGGGTGCTGTGTATTAAACTATTAGGGGGGTGCTGTGTATTAAACTATTAGGGGGTTGCTGTCTATTAAACTATTAGGGGGGTGCTGTGTATTAAACTATTAGGGGGGTGCTGTGTATAACACTATTAGGGGGGTGCTGTGTATTCAACTATTAGGGGGGTGCTGTGTATAACACTATTAGGGGGGTGCTGTGTATTAAACTATTAGGGGGGTGCTGTGTATAACACTATTAGAGGGTGCTGTGTATTAAACTATTAGGGGGTGCTGTGTATTAAACTATTAGGGGGGTGCTGTGTATAACACTATTAGGGGGTGTTGTGTATTAAATTATTAGAGGGTGCTGTGTAGAACACTATTAGGGGGGTGCTGTGTATAACACTATTAGGGGGGTGCTGTGTATTAAACTATTAGGGGGTGCTGTGTATTAAACTATTAGGGGGGTGCTGTGTATAACACTATTAGGGGGGTGCTGTGTATTAAACTATTAGGGGGGTGCTGTGTATAACACTATTAGGGGGGTGCTGTGTATTAAACTATTAGGGGGGGTGCTGTGTATAACACTATTAGGGGGGTGCTGTGTATAACACTATTAGGGGGGTGCTGTGTATAACACTATTAGGGGGGGTGCTGTGTATTAAACTATTAGGGGGGTGCTGTGTATAACACTATTAGGGGTGTGCTGTGTATAACACTATTAGGGGGGTGCTGTGTATTAAACTATTAGGGGGGTGCTGTGTATAACACTATTAGGGGGGTGCTGTGTATTAAACTATTAGGGGGGGTGCTGTGTATAACACTATTAGGGGGGTGCTGTGTATAACACTATTAGGGGGTGCTGTGTATTAAACTATTAGGGGGTGCTGTGTATAACACTATTAGGGGGGTGCTGTGTATAACACTATTAGGGGGTGCTGTGTATAACACTATTAGGGGGGTGCTGTGTATTAAACTATTAGAGGGGTGCTGTGTATAACACTATTGGGGGATGCTGTGTATTAAACTATTAGGGGGTGCTGTGTATTAAGCTATTAGGGGGGTGCTGTGTATTAAACTATTAGGGGGGTGCTGTGTATTAAACTATTAGGGGGTGCTGTGTATTAAGCTATTAGGGGGGTGCTGTGTATTAAACTATTAGGGGGGTGCTGTGTATAACACTATTAGGGGGGTGCTGTGTATAACACTATTAGGGGGGTGCTGTGCATTAAACTATTAGGGGGTGCTGTGCATAACACTATTAGGGGGGTGCTGTGCATTAAACTATTAGGAGGGTGCTGTGCATTAAACTATTAGGGGGGTGCTGTGTATAACACTATTAGGGGGGTGCTGTGTATTAAACTATTAGGGGGGTGCTGTGTATAAAACTTTTAGGGGGTGCTGTGTATTAAACTATTAGGGGGATGCTGTGTATTAAACTATTAGGGGGGTGCTGTGTATAACACTATTAGGGGGGGGGTGCTGTGTATTACACTATTAGGGGGGTGCTGTGTATTAAACTATTAGGGGGGTGCTGTGTATAACACTATTAGGGGGGTGCTGTGTATAACACTATTAGGGGGTACTGTGTATTAAACTATTAGGGGGTGCTGTGTATAACACTATTAGGGGGGTGCTGTGTATAACACTATTAGGGGGGTGCTGTGTATAACACTATTAGGGGGTGCTGTGTATAACACTATTAGGGGGGTGCTGTGTATTAAACTATTAGAGGGGTGCTGTGTATAACACTATTGGGGGGTGCTGTGTATTAAACTATTAGGGGGTGCTGTGTATTAAACTATTAGGGGGGTGCTGTGTATTAAACTATTAGGGGGGTGCTGTGTATAACACTATTTCGGGGGTGCTGTGTATAACACTATTAGGGGGGTGCTGTGTATTAAACTATTAGGGGGGTGCTGTGTATTAAACTATTAGGGGGGTGCTGTGTATTACACTATTAGGGGGGTGCTGTGTATTAAACTATTAGGGCGGTGCTGTCTATTAAACTATTAGGGGTGTGCTGTCTATTAAACTATTAGGGGTGTGCTGTCTATTAAACTATTAGGGGGGTGCTGTCTATTAAACTATTAGGGGGTTGCTGTCTATTAAACTATTAGGGGGGTGCTGTCTATTAAACTATTAGGGGGGTGCTGTCTATTAAACTATTAGGGGGGTGCTGTGTATAACACTATTAGGGGGGTGCTGTGTATTAAACTATTAGGGGGGTGCTGTGTATTAAACTATTAGGGGGGTGCTGTGTATAACACTATTAGGGGGTGCTGTGTATTAAACTATTAGGGGGTGCTGTGTATAACACTATTAGAGGGGTGCTGTGTATAACACTATTAGGGGGTGCTGTGTATAACACTATTAGGGGGTGCTGTGTATAACACTATTAGGGGGGTGCTGTGTATTAAACTATTAGGGGTGTGCTGTCTATTAAACTATTAGGGGTGTGCTGTCTATTAAACTATTAGGGGGTTGCTGTCTATTAAACTATTAGGGGGGTGCTGTCTATTAAACTATTAGGGGGGTGCTGTGTATTAAACTATTAGGGGGTGCTGTGTATTAAACTATTAGGGGGGTGCTGTGTATAACACTATTAGGGGGTGCTGTGTATTAAACTATTAGAGGGTGCTGTGTAGAACACTATTAGGGGGGTGCTGTGTATAACACTATTAGGGGGGTGCTGTGTATTAAACTATTAGGGGGTTGCTGTGTATTAAGCTATTAGGGGGGTGCTGTGTATTAAACTATTAGAGGGGTGCTGTGTATAACACTATTGGGGGGTGCTGTGTATTAAACTATTAGGGGGTGCTGTGTATTAAGCTATTAGGGGGGTGCTGTGTATTAAACTATTAGGGGGGTGCTGTGTATTAAACTATTAGGGGGGTGCTGTGTATAACACTATTAGGGGGGTGCTGTGTATAACACTATTAGGGGGGTGCTGTGTATTAAACTATTAGGGGGGTGCTGTGTATAACACTATTAGGGGGGTACTGTGTATTAAACTATTAGGGGGGTGCTGTGTATAACACTATTAGGTGGGTGCTGTGTATTAAACTATTAGGGGGGTGCTGTGTATTAAACTATTAGGGGGGTGCTGTGTATAACACTATTAGGGGGGTGCTGTGTATTCAACTATTAGGGGGGTGCTGTGTATAACACTATTAGGGGGGTGCTGTGTATTAAACTATTAGGGGGGTGCTGTGTATAACACTATTAGAGGGTGCTGTGTATTAAACTATTAGGGGGTGCTGTGTATTAAACTATTAGGGGGGTGCTGTGTATAACACTATTAGGGGGGTGCTGTGTATTAAACTATTACGGGGGTGCTGTGTATAACTCTATTAGGGGGGTGCTGTGTATTAAACTATTAGGGGGGTGCTGTGTATAACACTATTAGGGGGGTGCTGTGTATAACACTATTAGGGGGGTGCTGTGTATAAAACTATTAGGGGGGTGCTGTGTATAACACTATTAGGGGGGTGCTGTGTATTAAACTATTAGGGGGGGTGCTGTGTATAACACTATTAGGGGGGTGCTGTGTATAACACTATTAGGGGGGTGCTGTGTATTAAACTATTAGGGGGGTGCTGTGTATAACTCTATTAGGGGGTGCTGTGTATAACACTATTAGGGGGGTGCTGTGTATTAAACTATTAGGGGGGTGCTGTGTATAACACTACTGGGGGGTGCTGTGTATTAAACTATTAGGGGGTGCTGTGTATTAAGCTATTAGGGGGGTGCTGTGTATTAAACTATTAGGGGGGTGCTGTGTATTAAACTATTAGGGGGTGCTGTGTATTAAGCTATTAGGGGGGTGCTGTGTATTAAACTATTAGGGGGTGCTGTGTATAACACTATTAGGGGGGTGCTGTGTATAACACTATTAGGGGGGTGCTGTGCATTAAACTATTAGGGGGGTGCTGTGCATAACACTATAAGGGGGGTGCTGTGCATTAAACTATTAGGGGGGTGCTGTGCATTAAACTATTAGGAGGGTGCTGTGCATTAAACTATTAGGGGGGTGCTGTGTATAACACTATTAGGGGGGTGCTGTGTATTAAACTATTAGGGGGGTGCTGTGTATAAGACTATTAGGGGGTGCTGTGTATTAAACTATTAGGGGGATGCTGTGTATTAAACTATTAGGGGGGTGCTGTGTATAACACTATTAGGGGGGTGATGTGTATAACACTATTAGGGGGGGTGCTGTGTATAACACTATTAGGGGGGTGCTGTGTATTACACTATTAGGGGGGTGCTGTGTATAACACTATTAGGGGGGTGCTGTGTATTAAACTATTAGGGGTGTGCTGTGTATTAAACTATTAGGGGGTGCTGTGTATTAAACTATTAGGGGGGTGCTGTGTATAACACTATTAGGGGGTGCTGTGTATTAAACTATTAGAGGGTGCTGTGTAGAACACTATTAGGGGGGTGCTGTGTATAACACTATTAGGGGGGTGCTGTGTATTAAACTATTAGGGGGTGCTGTGTATTAAACTATTAGGGGGGTGCTGTGTATAACACTATTAGGGGGGTGCTGTGTATTAAACTATTACGGGGGTGCTGTGTATAACTCTATTAGGGGGGTGCTGTGTATTAAACTATTAGGGGGGTGCTGTGTATAACACTATTAGGGGGGTGCTGTGTATAACACTATTAGGGGGGTGCTGTGTATAAAACTATTAGGGGGGTGCTGTGTATTAAACTATTAGGGGGTTGCTGTGTATAACACTATTAGGGGGGTGCTGTGTATAACACTATTAGGGGGTGCTGTGTATTAAACTATTAGGGGGTGCTGTGTATAACACTATTAGTGGGGTGCTGTGTATAACACTATTAGGGGGTGCTCTGTATAACACTATTAGGGGGTTGCTGTGTATTAAACTATTAGAGGGGAGCTGTGTATAACACTATTGGGGGGTGCTGTGTATTAAACTATTAGGGGGTGCTGTGTATTAAGCTATTAGGGGGGTGCTGTGTATTAAACTATTAGGGGGGTGCTGTGTATTAAACTATTAGGGGGTGCTGTGTATTAAGCTATTAGGTGGGTGCTGTGTATTAAACTATTAGGGGGGTGCTGTGTATAACACTATTAGGGGGGTGCTGTGTATAACACTATTAGGGGGGTGCTGTGCATTAAACTATTAGGAGGGTGCTGTGCATTAAACTATTAGGGGGGTGCTGTGTATAACACTATTAGGGGGGTGCTGTGTATTAAACTATTAGGGGGGTGCTGTGTATAACACTATTAGGGGGTGCTGTGTATTAAACTATTAGGGGGAAGCTGTGTATTAAACTATTAGGGGGGTGCTGTGTATAACACTATTAGGGGGGTGCTGTGTATTACACTATTAGGGGGGTACTGTGTATTAAACTATTAGGGGGGTGCTGTGTATAACACTATTAGGGGGGTGCTGTGTATTAAACTATCAGGGGGGTGCTGTGTATAACACTATTAGGGGGTGCTGTGTATTAAACTATTAGGGGGATGCTGTGTATTAAACTATTAGGGGGGTGCTGTGTATAACACTATTAGGGGGGTGCTGTGTATTACACTATTAGGGGGGTGCTGTGTATAACACTATTAGGGGGGTGCTGTGTATTAAACTATTAGGGGGGGTGCTGTGTATTAAACTATTAGGGGAGTGCTGTGTATAACACTATTAGGGGGGTGCTGTGTATTAAACTATTAGGGGGGTGCTGTGTATTAAACTATTAGGGGGTTGCTGTCTATTAAACTATTAGGGGGGTGCTGTGTATTAAACTATTAGGGGGGTGCTGTGTATAACACTATTAGGGGGGTGCTGTGTATTCAACTATTAGGGGGGTGCTGTGTATAACACTATTAGGGGGGTGCTGTGTATTAAACTATTAGGGGGGTGCTGTGTATAACACTATTAGAGGGTGCTGTGTATTAAACTATTAGGGGGTGCTGTGTATTAAACTATTAGGGGGGTGCTGTGTATAACACTATTAGGGGGTGTTGTGTATTAAACTATTAGAGGGTGCTGTGTAGAACACTATTAGGGGGGTGCTGTGTATAACACTATTAGGGGGGTGCTGTGTATTAAACTATTAGGGGGTGCTGTGTATTAAACTATTAGGGGGGTGCTGTGTATAACACTATTAGGGGGGTGCTGTGTATTAAACTATTAGGGGGGTGCTGTGTATAACACTATTAGGGGGGTGCTGTGTATTAAACTATTAGGGGGGGTGCTGTGTATAACACTATTAGGGGGGTGCTGTGTATAACACTATTAGGGGGGTGCTGTGTATAACACTATTAGGGGGGGTGCTGTGTATTAAACTATTAGGGGGGTGCTGTGTATAACACTATTAGGGGTGTGCTGTGTATAACACTATTAGGGGGGTGCTGTGTATTAAACTATTAGGGGGGTGCTGTGTATAACACTATTAGGGGGGTGCTGTGTATTAAACTATTAGGGGGGGTGCTGTGTATAACACTATTAGGGGGGTGCTGTGTATAACACTATTAGGGGGTGCTGTGTATTAAACTATTAGGGGGTGCTGTGTATAACACTATTAGGGGGGTGCTGTGTATAACACTATTAGGGGGTGCTGTGTATAACACTATTAGGGGGGTGCTGTGTATTAAACTATTAGAGGGGTGCTGTGTATAACACTATTGGGGGATGCTGTGTATTAAACTATTAGGGGGTGCTGTGTATTAAGCTATTAGGGGGGTGCTGTGTATTAAACTATTAGGGGGGTGCTGTGTATTAAACTATTAGGGGGTGCTGTGTATTAAGCTATTAGGGGGGTGCTGTGTATTAAACTATTAGGGGGGTGCTGTGTATAACACTATTAGGGGGGTGCTGTGTATAACACTATTAGGGGGGTGCTGTGCATTAAACTATTAGGGGGTGCTGTGCATAACACTATTAGGGGGGTGCTGTGCATTAAACTATTAGGAGGGTGCTGTGCATTATACTATTAGGGGGGTGCTGTGTATAACACTATTAGGGGGGTGCTGTGTATTAAACTATTAGGGGGGTGCTGTGTATAAAACTTTTAGGGGGTGCTGTGTATTAAACTATTAGGGGGATGCTGTGTATTAAACTATTAGGGGGGTGCTGTGTATAACACTATTAGGGGGGGGGTGCTGTGTATTACACTATTAGGGGGGTGCTGTGTATTAAACTATTAGGGGGGTGCTGTGTATAACACTATTAGGGGGGTGCTGTGTATAACACTATTAGGGGGTACTGTGTATTAAACTATTAGGGGGTGCTGTGTATAACACTATTAGGGGGGTGCTGTGTATAACACTATTAGGGGGGTGCTGTGTATAACACTATTAGGGGGTGCTGTGTATAACACTATTAGGGGGGTGCTGTGTATTAAACTATTAGAGGGGTGCTGTGTATAACACTATTGGGGGGTGCTGTGTATTAAACTATTAGGGGGTGCTGTGTATTAAACTATTAGGGGGGTGCTGTGTATTAAACTATTAGGGGGGTGCTGTGTATAACACTATTAGGGGGGTGCTGTGTATAACACTATTAGGGGGGTGCTGTGTATTAAACTATTAGGGGGGTGCTGTGTATTAAACTATTAGGGGGGTGCTGTGTATTACACTATTAGGGGGGTGCTGTGTATTAAACTATTAGGGCGGTGCTGTCTATTAAACTATTAGGGGTGTGCTGTCTATTAAACTATTAGGGGTGTGCTGTCTATTAAACTATTAGGGGGGTGCTGTCTATTAAACTATTAGGGGGTTGCTGTCTATTAAACTATTAGGGGGGTGCTGTCTATTAAACTATTAGGGGGGTGCTGTCTATTAAACTATTAGGGGGGTGCTGTGTATAACACTATTAGGGGGGTGCTGTGTATTAAACTATTAGGGGGGTGCTGTGTATTAAACTATTAGGGGGGTGCTGTGTATAACACTATTAGGGGGTGCTGTGTATTAAACTATTAGGGGGTGCTGTGTATAACACTATTAGAGGGGTGCTGTGTATAACACTATTAGGGGGTGCTGTGTATAACACTATTAGGGGGTGCTGTGTATAACACTATTAGGGGGGTGCTGTGTATTAAACTATTAGGGGTGTGCTGTCTATTAAACTATTAGGGGTGTGCTGTCTATTAAACTATTAGGGGGTTGCTGTCTATTAAACTATTAGGGGGGTGCTGTCTATTAAACTATTAGGGGGGTGCTGTGTATTAAACTATTAGGGGGTGCTGTGTATTAAACTATTAGGGGGGTGCTGTGTATAACACTATTAGGGGGTGCTGTGTATTAAACTATTAGAGGGTGCTGTGTAGAACACTATTAGGGGGGTGCTGTGTATAACACTATTAGGGGGGTGCTGTGTATTAAACTATTAGGGGGTGCTGTGTATTAAGCTATTAGGGGGGTGCTGTGTATTAAACTATTAGAGGGGTGCTGTGTATAACACTATTGGGGGGTGCTGTGTATTAAACTATTAGGGGGTGCTGTGTATTAAGCTATTAGGGGGTGCTGTGTATTAAACTATTAGGGGGGTGCTGTGTATTAAACTATTAGGGGGGTGCTGTGTATAACACTATTAGGGGGGTGCTGTGTATAACACTATTAGGGGGGTGCTGTGTATTAAACTATTAGGGGGGTGCTGTGTATAACACTATTAGGGGGGTACTGTGTATTAAACTATTAGGGGGGTGCTGTGTATAACACTATTAGGTGGGTGCTGTGTATTAAACTATTAGGGGGGTGCTGTGTATTAAACTATTAGGGGGGTGCTGTGTATAACACTATTAGGGGGGTGCTGTGTATTCAACTATTAGGGGGGTGCTGTGTATAACACTATTAGGGGGGTGCTGTGTATTAAACTATTAGGGGGGTGCTGTGTATAACACTATTAGAGGGTGCTGTGTATTAAACTATTAGGGGGTGCTGTGTATTAAACTATTAGGGGGGTGCTGTGTATAACACTATTAGGGGGGTGCTGTGTATTAAACTATTACGGGGGTGCTGTGTATAACTCTATTAGGGGGGTGCTGTGTATTAAACTATTAGGGGGGTGCTGTGTATAACACTATTAGGGGGGTGCTGTGTATAACACTATTAGGGGGGTGCTGTGTATAAAACTATTAGGGGGGTGCTGTGTATAACACTATTAGGGGGGTGCTGTGTATTAAACTATTAGGGGGGGTGCTGTGTATAACACTATTAGGGGGGTGCTGTGTATAACACTATTAGGGGGGTGCTGTGTATTAAACTATTAGGGGGGTGCTGTGTATAACACTATTAGGGGGTGCTGTGTATAACACTATTAGGGGGGTGCTGTGTATTAAACTATTAGGGGGGTGCTGTGTATAACACTACTGGGGGGTGCTGTGTATTAAACTATTAGGGGGTGCTGTGTATTAAGCTATTAGGGGGGTGCTGTGTATTAAACTATTAGGGGGGTGCTGTGTATTAAACTATTAGGGGGTGCTGTGTATTAAGCTATTAGGGGGGTGCTGTGTATTAAACTATTAGGGGGTGCTGTGTATAACACTATTAGGGGGGTGCTGTGTATAACACTATTAGGGGGGTGCTGTGCATTAAACTATTAGGGGGGTGCTGTGCATAACACTATTAGGGGGGTGCTGTGCATTAAACTATTAGGGGGGTGCTGTGCATTAAACTATTAGGAGGGTGCTGTGCATTAAACTATTAGGGGGGGTGCTGTGTATAACACTATTAGGGGGGTGCTGTGTATTAAACTATTAGGGGGGTGCTGTGTATAAGACTATTAGGGGGTGCTGTGTATTAAACTATTAGGGGGATGCTGTGTATTAAACTATTAGGGGGGTGCTGTGTATAACACTATTAGGGGGGTGATGTGTATAACACTATTAGGGGGGGTGCTGTGTATAACACTATTAGGGGGGTGCTGTGTATTACACTATTAGGGGGGTGCTGTGTATAACACTATTAGGGGGGTGCTGTGTATTAAACTATTAGGGGTGTGCTGTGTATTAAACTATTAGGGGGTGCTGTGTATTAAACTATTAGGGGGGTGCTGTGTATAACACTATTAGGGGGTGCTGTGTATTAAACTATTAGAGGGTGCTGTGTAGAACACTATTAGGGGGGTGCTGTGTATAACACTATTAGGGGGGTGCTGTGTATTAAACTATTAGGGGGTGCTGTGTATTAAACTATTAGGGGGGTGCTGTGTATAACACTATTAGGGGGGTGCTGTGTATTAAACTATTACGGGGGTGCTGTGTATAACTCTATTAGGGGGGTGCTGTGTATTAAACTATTAGGGGGGTGCTGTGTATAACACTATTAGGGGGGTGCTGTGTATAACACTATTAGGGGGGTGCTGTGTATAAAACTATTAGGGGGGTGCTGTGTATTAAACTATTAGGGGGTTGCTGTGTATAACACTATTAGGGGGGTGCTGTGTATAACACTATTAGGGGGTGCTGTGTATTAAACTATTAGGGGGTGCTGTGTATAACACTATTAGTGGGGTGCTGTGTATAACACTATTAGGGGGTGCTCTGTATAACACTATTAGGGGGTTGCTGTGTATTAAACTATTAGAGGGGAGCTGTGTATAACACTATTGGGGGGTGCTGTGTATTAAACTATTAGGGGGTGCTGTGTATTAAGCTATTAGGGGGGTGCTGTGTATTAAACTATTAGGGGGGTGCTGTGTATTAAACTATTAGGGGGTGCTGTGTATTAAGCTATTAGGTGGGTGCTGTGTATTAAACTATTAGGGGGGGTGCTGTGTATAACACTATTAGGGGGGTGCTGTGTATAACACTATTAGGGGGGTGCTGTGCATTAAACTATTAGGAGGGTGCTGTGCATTAAACTATTAGGGGGGTGCTGTGTATAACACTATTAGGGGGGTGCTGTGTATTAAACTATTAGGGGGGTGCTGTGTATAACACTATTAGGGGGTGCTGTGTATTAAACTATTAGGGGGAAGCTGTGTATTAAACTATTAGGGGGGTGCTGTGTATAACACTATTAGGGGGGTGCTGTGTATTACACTATTAGGGGGGTACTGTGTATTAAACTATTAGGGGGGGTGCTGTGTATAACACTATTAGGGGGGTGCTGTGCATTAAACTATCAGGGGGGTGCTGTGTATAACACTATTAGGGGGTGCTGTGTATTAAACTATTAGGGGGATGCTGTGTATTAAACTATTAGGGGGGTGCTGTGTATAACACTATTAGGGGGGTGCTGTGTATTACACTATTAGGGGGGTGCTGTGTATAACACTATTAGGGGGGTGCTGTGTATTAAACTATTAGGGGGGGTGCTGTGTATTAAACTATTAGGGGAGTGCTGTGTATAACACTATTAGGGGGGTGCTGTGTATTAAACTATTAGGGGGGTGCTGTGTATTAAACTATTAGGGGGTTGCTGTCTATTAAACTATTAGGGGGGTGCTGTGTATTAAACTATTAGGGGGGTGCTGTGTTATAACACTATTAGGGGGGTGCTGTGTATTCAACTATTAGGGGGGTGCTGTGTATAACACTATTAGGGGGGTGCTGTGTATTAAACTATTAGGGGGGTGCTGTGTATAACACTATTAGAGGGTGCTGTGTATTAAACTATTAGGGGGTGCTGTGTATTAAACTATTAGGGGGGTGCTGTGTATAACACTATTAGGGGGTGTTGTGTATTAAACTATTAGAGGGTGCTGTGTAGAACACTATTAGGGGGGTGCTGTGTATAACACTATTAGGGGGGGGTGCTGTGTATTAAACTATTAGGGGGTGCTGTGTATTAAACTATTAGGGGGGTGCTGTGTATAACACTATTAGGGGGGGTGCTGTGTATTAAACTATTAGGGGGGTGCTGTGTATAACACTATTAGGGGGGTGCTGTGTATTAAACTATTAGGGGGGGTGCTGTGTATAACACTATTAGGGGGGTGCTGTGTATAACACTATTAGGGGGGTGCTGTGTATAACACTATTAGGGGGGTGCTGTGTATTAAACTATTAGGGGGGTGCTGTGTATAACACTATTAGGGGGGTGCTGTGTATAACACTATTAGGGGGGTGCTGTGTATTAAACTATTAGGGGGGTGCTGTGTATAACACTATTAGGGGGGTGCTGTGTATTAAACTATTAGGGGGGGTGCTGTGTATAACACTATTAGGGGGGTGCTGTGTATAACACTATTAGGGGGTGCTGTGTATTTAACTATTAGGGGGTGCTGTGTATAACACTATTAGGGGGGTGCTGTGTATAACACTATTAGGGGGTGCTGTGTATAACACTATTAGGGGGGTGCTGTGTATTAAACTATTAGAGGGGTGCTGTGTATAACACTATTGGGGGATGCTGTGTATTAAACTATTAGGGGGTGCTGTGTATTAAGCTATTAGGGGGGTGCTGTGTATTAAACTATTAGGGGGGTGCTGTGTATTAAACTATTAGGGGGTGCTGTGTATTAAGCTATTAGGGGGGTGCTGTGTATTAAACTATTAGGGGGGTGCTGTGTATAACACTATTAGGGGGGTGCTGTGTATAACACTATTAGGGGGTGCTGTGCATTAAACTATTAGGGGGTGCTGTGCATAACACTATTAGGGGGGTGCTGTGCATTAAACTATTAGGAGGGTGCTGTGCATTAAACTATTAGGGGGGTGCTGTGTATAACACTATTAGGGGGTGCTGTGTATTAAACTATTAGGGGGGTGCTGTGTATAAAACTTTTAGGGGGTGCTGTGTATTAAACTATTAGGGGGATGCTGTGTATTAAACTATTAGGGGGGTGCTGTGTATAACACTATTAGGGGGGGGGTGCTGTGTATTACACTATTAGGGGGGTGCTGTGTATTAAACTATTAGGGGGGTGCTGTGTATAACACTATTAGGGGGGTGCTGTGTATAACACTATTAGGGGGTACTGTGTATTAAACTATTAGGGGGTGCTGTGTATAACACTATTAGGGGGGTGCTGTGTATAACACTATTAGGGGGGTGCTGTGTATAACACTATTAGGGGGTGCTGTGTATAACACTATTAGGGGGGTGCTGTGTATTAAACTATTAGAGGGGTGCTGTGTATAACACTATTGGGGGGTGCTGTGTATTAAACTATTAGGGGTGCTGTGTATTAAACTATTAGGGGGGTGCTGTGTATTAGGACTATTAGGGGGGTGCTGTGTATAACACTATTAGGGGGGTGCTGTGTATAACACTATTAGGGGGGTGCTGTGTATTAAACTATTAGGGGGGGTGCTGTGTATTAAACTATTAGGGGGGTGCTGTGTATTACACTATTAGGGGGGTGCTGTGTATTAAACTATTAGGGCGGTGCTGTCTATTAAACTATTAGGGGTGTGCTGTCTATTAAACTATTAGGGGTGTGCTGTCTATTAAACTATTAGGGGGGTGCTGTCTATTAAACTATTAGGGGGTTGCTGTCTATTAAACTATTAGGGGGGTGCTGTCTATTAAACTATTAGGGGGGGTGCTGTCTATTAAACTATTAGGGGGGTGCTGTGTATAACACTATTAGGGGGTGCTGTGTATTAAATATTAGGGGGGTGCTGTGTATTAAACTATTAGGGGGTGCTGTGTATAACACTATTAGGGGGTGCTGTGTATTAAACTATTAGGGGGTGCTGTGTATAACACTATTAGAGGGGTGCTGTGTATAACACTATTAGGGGGTGCTGTGTATAACACTATTAGGGGGTGCTGTGTATAACACTATTAGGGGGGTGCTGTGTATTAAACTATTAGGGGTGTGCTGTCTATTAAACTATTAGGGGTGTGCTGTCTATTAAACTATTAGGGGGTTGCTGTCTATTAAACTATTAGGGGGGTGCTGTCTATTAAACTATTAGGGGGGTGCTGTGTATTAAACTATTAGGGGGTGCTGTGTATTAAACTATTAGGGGGGTGCTGTGTATAACACTATTAGGGGGTGCTGTGTATTAAACTATTAGAGGGTGCTGTGTAGAACACTATTAGGGGGGGTGCTGTGTATAACACTATTAGGGGGGTGCTGTGTATTAAACTATTAGGGGGTGCTGTGTATTAAGCTATTAGGGGGGTGCTGTGTATTAAACTATTAGAGGGGTGCTGTGTATAACACTATTGGGGGGTGCTGTGTATTAAACTATTAGGGGGTGCTGTGTATTAAGCTATTAGGGGGTGCTGTGTATTAAACTATTAGGGGGGTGCTGTGTATTAAACTATTAGGGGGGTTCTGTGTATAACACTATTAGGGGGGTGCTGTGTATAACACTATTAGGGGGGTGCTGTGTATTAAACTATTAGGGGGGTGCTGTGTATAACACTATTAGGGGGGTACTGTGTATTAAACTATTAGGGGGGGTGCTGTGTATAACACTATTAGGTGGGGTGCTGTGTATAACACTATTAGGGGGGTGCTGTGTATTACACTATTAGGGGGGTGCTGTGTATAACACTATTAGGGGGGTGCTGTGTATTAAACTATTAGGGGGGTGCTGTGTATTAAACTATTAGGGGGTGCTGTGTATTAAACTATTAGGGGGTGCTGTGTATAACACTATTAGGGGGGTGCTGTGTATTAAACTATTAGAGGGTGCTGTGTAGAACACTATTAGGGGGGTGCTGTGTATAACACTATTAGGGGGGTTGCTGTGTATTAAACTATTAGGGGGTGCTGTGTATTAAACTATTAGGGGGGTGCTGTGTATAACACTATTAGGGGGTGCTGTGTATTAAACTATTAGGGGGGTGCTGTGTATAACACTATTAGGGGGGTGCTGTGTATTAAACTATTAGGGGGGTGCTGTGTATAACACTATAAGGGGGGTGCTGTGTATAACACTATTAGGGGGGGTGATGTGTATAACACTATTAGGGGGGTGCTGTGTATTAAACTATTTGGGGGGTGCTGTGTATAACACTATTAGGGGGGTGCTGTGTATAACACTATTAGGGGGGTGCTGTGTATTAAACTATTAGGGGGGTGCTGTGTATAACACTATTAGGGGGGTGCTGTGTATTAAACTATTAGGGGGGTGCTGTGTATAACACTATTAGGGGGGTGCTGTGTATAACACTATTAGGGGGTGCTGTGTATTAAACTATTAGGGGGTGCTGTGTATAACACTATTAGGGGGGTGCTGTGTATAACACTATTAGGGGGTGCTGTGTATAACACTATTAGGGGGGTGCTGCGTATTAAATTATTAGAGGGGTGCTGTGTATAACACTATTGGGGGGTGCTGTGTATTAAACTATTAGGGGGTGATGTGTATTAAGCTATTAGGGGGGTGCTGTGTATTAAACTATTAGGGGGGTGCTGTGTATTAAACTATTAGGGGTTGCTGTGTATTAAGCTACTAGGGGGTGCTGTGTATTAAACTATTAGGAGGTGCTGTGTATAACACTATTAGGGGGGTGCTGTGTATAACACTATTAGGGGGGTGCTGTGCATTAAACTATTAGGGGGTGCTGTGCATAACACTATTAGGGGGTTCTGTGCATTAAACTATTAGGGGGGTGCTGTGCATTAAACTATTAGGAGGGTGCTGTGCATTAAACTATTAGGGGGGTGCTGTGTATAACACTATTAGGGGGGTGCTGTGTATTAAACTATTAGAGGGGTGCTGTGTATAACACTATTAGGGGGTGCTGTGTATTAAACTATTAGGGGGGTGATGTATTAAACTATTAGGGGGTGCTGTGTATTAAACTCTTAGGGGGTGCTGTGTATAACACTATTAGAGGA